>NW_010116854.1:0-8473 GCF_000699245.1 Pterocles gutturalis
AGGCGGGACAAACCACATGGAAGGGGGGGCGCCAGGCGAGACCATTGGGAAGGGGGGTGCCCAGCTTGTGTTTTATTATTATTATTAATTATTATTCTTTTCTAATGAACCGCAGCAAAAGAACCAACACAAAGTATCCGAGAGCCACGTTTGCTTTATTGAAGGTCACTACACAACGTCAAGCAGTAAGGTGACAGTCACCTGTGGGGAGTGGCAGACAGAAGGGGACAGACATGGGGACACACCGACACCTTTCCTATCGCCTACAAGCACCTAAGGGGAGGGGGAAATCTCACCGAGCTAATTAAGCTCAGAATATAAGCACAAATCAACACACCTTTTGTTTTTAGTGAGAAAGGCGCAGGTTGTGCGCACCTGCAGCAAACCCCAGCCCAGCGCTGAGGGGGGGACACAGCGGCCACCAGCCCCATTGGGACCTGGGGCCTCAAGGCCTCCATTGGCCGCTGGCTCGTCCCTGAAAGGCTCTTCTTCCAAATTAGTGTCGCAAGTGTAGCAGCTATTTTGCCTACCAAAGAGGAGTCACGGCCAGAGGTGAAGTGCGGTACCCGGACAGGTGAAGCCGCAGCAGGCGCTAGCACTATACATTAACTACCAACTACAAGTCTTCAACTCATGCTGTACATCTGCGTGTAACCTACGCGAAGTTGTAAACAGGATGCCTGGCCGCTTTGAGAGCTGGTGCGGGATCTAGGCTGTAAAGCATGCATCCCCACAGGCCCACCAAGGCAGATTTCACACGTTACAGGAGAGGTTTTGAGGGGCTGCACCACCACCTCCCCGGGCAGCAGGCAGCCCCAGCCCACGCTCCACTGCAGGGGATCTGCAGCTCCAGGCTGGCAGAACCATGGCACAAGTGTCTTGAGCAAGAGAGCCACAGCTGGCTGGTATTCAAGCCTTTCCCAGCATGGCAGCACATCAAAGCCCATCAGCAATGTTTAACGAAGGTCAATGTCTGAATTGCGAATGCAGCTGGAGTCTCTGGAGGAAGAGCGATCTCACCCGCTTGCACTAAGCTACTGCACTTACTGGTAATTCAGTATGCTGGATACACTGCTCTTAATTCCTGATTTCAGCTTGGGCTACAGCCAAATTACACCCCAGACGGATTGCTGCATAGTACAGTGTACGCTCGTTAATGTGTAACTGTCTCTCCGCCTTTACACCTCCCTCCCACCCCCTCAATCAGAAAAAGCCAGAGTATGAACTCCAACAGCCTCTGTAGTTTTATGTATACTGGACGTAAGCGTAACTCTCCCGGTGTCATACCCTGACTGCTACCCCTATTACCTCACGTTAACGATCTGAAGACTGCCAGGCAGCCTCTCCGGAGCATCCCTGCCTCAGTCAAGAGCTGTTCCAGAACTGAAATTCCCAGCTCACAGTGCATCACGCTGCCACGTCCACCTGCAACCCAGCGGGCTGACAGCGGGCTTGGCTGCCAGTCACACCCATGAACACTACAGTACACTACATTTTGAGTTTAAAGGCAAACCGATCATTTCCTTTGTGAAAACACACCTATCACCTTGGCTAAGCAAGCTACATGTGCCAGACTGTTAGGGCTGTCTGTCCTAGTACCTCACAGCTGAGGTATCCTACAAGGAAGCACAAAACCAAGAAAAGAAAGCGACATGCTGCTGCCAATAACGCAGCAGACATGGCCACCTCCTAAAATGTCTTTTTCAGGAAGGGCATAGCTCTATGTGAAAAAGAAGTTGTTCACTATCTAGTATGTAACATCAGGTTTGTGGGCTGACATGAAGAAAAAAACAAGATTGGTTCCTTCCTGTTGATCAAACCAAATTCAGCCAGGTGTAGTGAGAATCTGGAGAAAACGAGATCTTTCTCTGTGCTGAAACACGTGCTGCAAGTTAAACTAGCCTGTGGCGGTGTGGGGAAGCAGAGCAGTAGTTAGTGGGCACTACAACAAGAGGAGCAAGAACAAGCCATCCCAAACCACGGCACCCTCAGCCACCTCCTTGCAGCCCGGCTGGGGCCCATGGCTCACACCCACATGTCACAAAGGAGCTCTCACAGAACGTTTCACCAGGTGCTTTCTTCACTGTGACAGTCCGTTCTGCAGCCAGCTGTCGGGGCGCAAGTGTTGGGAGCGTCTATGGGAGCACTGGACCGAGGCTGAGCTCCACGTGATGGGTGAGCCAGATTACCTCAGAGGGGTGATCGCCATCCTCGGTGGGCCGGATTGGAGCAGCAAGGTTTTTAAATTCGTGCTTCATCTTGAAACTCACGGTCACTTCGCCCTCTTCTTTCTGTGGAGTGACCTTGATGAAAACTCCTACCTTATTGGCTTTTCTGAAGGCAATGACACTACAAATCAGAAGACAAAAGAATGGTGGGTCAGCCAAGTTCACAAACAATTGTGCTGAGATTTATTCTGACACCACACAGGAGAGATGCTCAGTTTATGGCTGAATATGCCCTGCTAGAACAGCCACCTTGGTTTCTAGCTTAGCTTACCCCTCCACTGCTCTTTTTGCAGGGGGCCCACAAGCCCTCTGTACCCCCCTACATGCCGACAGCTGCTGGCACATCCATCAGACAGGCCATGCCTGCTTTGGCTGTGCGAGTGGGGTACCCAGCTGTGCAACGGGGAAGGCCCACAGAAGCTCAAGTCACTCTGTAAGAGGCGTTTTGAGGGTTGGAGGCAACTCTGTCACACACCCTACCATGTGGTTCTCACTGCTACTGTGAGCTCTCTGCTTGCAAAGGGAACAATTACACAGGGTATTCCTGGAGAGAATTAGTACCACCACCTGTAACTCAACTGCTGTAACACCACACCTTGCCTCTGAGGGAACAAATGCCTCCTGAATAGTCCAAACCACAAGCAGAAAGATTTTCATTGCTGATCTCTGACTCCCTCAAAAATCACCACCCCTCTACCAAGAAAACCTGAAAAAAAAACCCAAAACTTGCTGAAGACAGAGAGAAGAGCGAGTTACTTGGTTGTAGTGCCAAGTATTTAAGGGACAGGACCCCACCGAACAGACAATACTCACTCAGGGTCATCCTGGAAGTCCTGAGGCTCTGCCAGCTCATCATATTCTGCTGCAGCATCTTTGCCAGCCAGAATAAGCTCCTTGGGAGGAACTGCCACCTGAAACAGAGCACAAAGAGAAGCAGCCTTTCAGCACTGATCACCACATACACCGTGAGCAGGAGAGCGCCCTCCCCTTCTGAGGGCTGCTTTACTGCGGTTTAACAGAAAAATTATCCTTCCTCAGCTTTCCTCCACTCTGGTATTCCCTGGTTGCCAGTCTACCAGTGAAATAGTGTATTTCTCCCATGGATTCTGATCTCAATGAGCAGACACAGTTTCAAAATACTTTATAATCTGATGTTTACATGGGAGACAGTCATTTAAGCTCCAAGGAGGAAAACGCAACACAGTCTGCAAGGACTGAAGGACATATGAGAAGTGTGAGCTGTGGAAGGATAAATGGGAGTGAAAAGCCTTGGAGAGGCTTAGGCTCACACGGCACGAGGGTACAATACCTTGGCAGTGCTGTTGATGTTGTCAGGGTCTCCCTCCTCGCACTCCAGCAGCGTGACATGTGTGATGTTCTCCACTGGATTGGTCAGAGTCAGAAGGACTTGGCTCTCCTGAAGAGATTCAAGAATCACAGTTCAAGAAGCAGTTACTCCAAAAATCACTGCTACTGTTAGCACCTCCATCTTCTGTACTGGTCAACACCTCCAAAATTGCATCACATACACTCAGGGGATGGATAGCAAACACCCCCAATCTGTAAGAAAGGCGCCAATACCATACAGCACTCTTTCTTAATGTAAGATATACCCGTCTTTGAAATATAGCCAAGATCTCAACTCCACACCCTTTATTCTTCAGATATTGGCACATGCTTGTGATGCCAAATGTCACACTGCACAGTAATCTCCTCCGGCGGAGTGACAAGTACATGCAGTATTATTCTGACCACTCCTTTAAACCCTGCACCCTCTGCAAACAGTGAGCAAAGCCCTCAGGGAACAATCATCACACCATGTCATCTTCCAAAAAGATCCCACATCCACACCTCCAGGCTGTGTCTCATCCTAAGACACTTCTGGAAAAAACTACTGACCTTCATGTAGCGCAGGTTGGGAATAGACATGATTCTCACTTCAGGGATATAGTTACTACAACAAGAACAAAGCGAATTACCATGATGGACTGTGTTGCTGTCTATAATCTACCTCTTGCAGTAGAGGGATGTATTCACAGACATCCAACTCATTCAATGCTATTAGAGCTTAGCTTACATTAGAAAGAAAAATTAAGTGTCATTTTGTTATATAAGCCTGCTACCATGCAGGGCTGGCACAGCATGCAGTGCCTTTTTCAAACTGCTAAAATCTTCAGCAAACTTTTTAGTAGATCAGGAAGTAAACCTATTATAGATAAGCTAAATATATTTTAAAAGGGGATTACACCATCCTAAGACATGACACAACCATACAAGAGGTCAAATCAAGAGTATAAAAGAAATTAAAATAGAAGGCATTAACTAAGCACGGATAGGCAGTTGTTCTCCCCAGTCCCCATATCTTACTTACACAGCAACCAGTTGGATCTTGAATTTGATAGATGTTGGATTGAATTCTGGTTTGCTCAGGTTATGTTCACATTTCTAGACACAAAGATATTTTAGTCAGCACCAAACAGGCCGCCCAGGGAAGTGGCTGAGTCACCAGCCCTGGAGGCATTTAAAAGACGTGCAGACGCAGTGCTTAGGGACGTGGTTTATGGGTAGACTTGGCAGTGCTAGATTAACTTAAAGGTCTCTTCCAAACTAAATGATTCTATTATTCTAAGTTCTGTGAGCCTGGAAAAACCACTTTTTTTTGTATTTAATTACCTACCCGACAGCGCAGCGAACGTTTTATCAGGAGGTGCTTATGACGTGGGTAGAGCTGGGAAGCGCAGATCGGCTGGAAGTCAGGCTGCAGTAGACGCTGACGCAGAGTCGTCACTGAGCGCACAACAGAAAGCAACACCAAATTAATGTCTCACTCAGGCACTGAAACTCGAGCTAGGTTGTACATACAGTGCCAGACACTGTGTGCAGACATGCTACAATCTCTAAGAAACTTAATTTCATCTGCACACAATAATTCAGAAGCCACTGGCAAGTATCACTGCATAGAAACAATGGAAGGTAGGAGTTGCAGAAAGGGCTGCCCTGACTAGGCACAGTAACACTAGAGCAACATCGGTGCCAGCCCAGGAGAAACAAGGGACCCTGATCTCTAGTCAAAGCTCAGCTGGGGTGGTAACAGAACTTTGTAATCATCTAGAAAATAAGTTCTTTCCTTCCCAAGGGCAAGTCAGTTTTCATAGCTTTGTTACCCTCACAGCTGGGTGCTGCACGACTATAATATACAGCTTCTCAGCAAGGAGTTTGCATAACTCAGACTCACACGTAGAATTAGTGACTACATAGTTCCCAAAGTAAGGAGCTCCAGCAGCCAAGCTTCCCATGGGTCTCTCCCAAAACCCAGGCTCCTCACTGTTCCCAGCATCTAACAGGCAGTGAGCCACCTGGCAGCCTTTACCTCCCTGTGGGGAACCACAAAAGTCGTCTCCTCTACCAGCACCATACTCCCACAGTTCTGACAGTCTCATGAGAATAGGAGACCAAGATGATCTACCCCTTTCCATAAACTTTTCATTATTTAATTAATATTGGCAGACTTTGTAGGCCTGCAGGACTACTGAAAACATCTCTCCTACTTAGAGCCACCTCAGCAGAAGTCCACCTTGCCTCTTGTACCTGCTCCTTTATCCCATTTGCTCACAAGTTTCACTGACCAATTTACAATATTTGTGGATTAAGTCGTGAGCCAGCTAAATAACTGTCAAGCATACACAGTTGTTCCAAGCTAGTGTCAAAGTACCATGCAATTGTTACTTAACAGGTCAGTTAAGGTTCCAACTCCCCACTAGCTCAGCTACTTCCTTATTTCCTGCTATTATTTGAAAAAGCATGTCAGCTCTTTTCTGTATCCAGAAGTTGACACTTTCTCACATGGAGAGAAATGAAGGTCAGCAAGAAAATGAAACAAATGTTAAGAGGCCTGACGTATTTGGCTCTGAGCTTTCCATGCACAACATGAACCCAAGGCTGCATTCAAAGTTACAGTTTAAAAAGTCACAAATTTCCCACCATTTCAATCCCAGCATAAAAATCGCTAAAACCTTGGGCCATTAGGAACCCCACTGACCAGTTTCCAGGCACTGCCCATGTTATAACATGCAAGGGCCAAAAAGTGACAGAATATTAAAGTGTTACCTTCTGTCAGATTGATTGGTCTTGTGTAGTAATCCTCAGGAAGAGGTTCCACTTCTTCCACTGCATCAGCTGGCTCAATCTTGACCTCCTTCTGATCCTCTCCTTCTTTCAGCCTGAAGCAAAGTGGGGGACAACTTCGTCATAAAATGCAGGACGCGTGCTCTGACAGACAGCAACAGCAGTGACTGCATTGTAACACAGAAGGCAGCAAGAGCTGAGACTGCAAGACAATAGTAACTGCACAAGGAGGTGAGCAGTCACTTTTATCTATTAGGAGAAAGCAAAACATCTGGAGCTGCTGCACAGAGATGCCCAAGGGTTTGACATGTCTCTAACACTCCAAAGAAGAAAGCTCTTTTCACTGCTATTTGCTAATATGGTCATAATCTTTCTGAAGTTGCTTTATTGCTCTCTTGCCAACACCCCCCATCCTTCCCACAGAGACAGCCCCAACCCTGAGACTCACGAGAGTCCAGCGAGGGCACTGATTGGCGCTCCAGGCCTCTGGCGTTGAAGCCTGGTTCCCAAGCCGTATTTGTCCTACAAGGAAAAAAGGAACTGTCAGCTTCAGGTCTGCTTCCTGCCAGGACAGAAAGACTTACTGCAAACTCATCCTTTGAGCTGCATGACAAGCATAAGGAGACAAGCAAAGGAAAGCAAAAAGGGAAAGGTATTCAATGCTTCCCATGGTTTTTTTTCTGCTCAAACTGTTAGTAAGGAGAAAACAATTACCACCACATTGCAGATGGGGACAGATGTGGCTACTGCTTATAAAGCTTTTGCTCTTTCCTCAAATCACTAGCCTGCACTACTGACACATTTTCCCTTATCTTCTCTTCAGAGCAACTCCATGTCAAGTAATGCAGAATGAGAGCTCAACCGCCAAAAGAACTGGGGCGACACGGGTACGCATCCATCTGAAATGCTCTGCAGCACTACTAGCAGCAGCTGGAAGGTTCAGCCTCCTATAAGCCGTGTTACCTACAGGTCTCTCTCACCAGGCACCACGAATTGTCAGAAATAGCTCAGCTTTCTGCAGCTAAACTGTACACAGGGTGCTTGGAGGCAGAAATCTTCCTTCTAGGCACGACTGAAAACCCGAACTCTGACCCAGTGAGAAATCTGAGCATCAGCCTATCCTGGTAATTTTTCATGGATCAGAAGACTAATGTTGGTGTCACTGCCTCAGGCAGACAGACAGCTGCATCTCAGCCAAGCTTTGTGAAGGATGTATTTTCAAGTGTACATTACTTACCCAAAGACACTGCCCTATTTGTAAAATAACAAAAAAATCTTTTTTGTAACAGATGTTACCCTCTAACTAGTTAGCCTTCAAGTGCGTCTTTTCTAGGCACATCCAAATCAGAGGCCCTGAGGCAAGGTGAAGAGTAGGATCTGTTACTGCCCTTGAGTTGGTACTATGAGAGCTTTAACACCAGCAGAAACTGTGAAAAGACTTACCACTACGTGTATAGTGTGTTGCTGCGGAGAGCCCCCAAAATAGCAGCAGGTAGCAACGGAGACAAAAAACGCAGCCATAAGACACAAGCAAGAGCACAGAGCAAGCACAGTTAATTAAGAAGTAGCAAGCATATGCGGAGTCACCCAGCTAAATAAAGCAAGCATTTACCTGCCAGTTACAATAAACAAGTCATTCAGGCCAAGACCAAGTCTTAAGGTTAATTTCAGTTGAGATGTCATGCAGAAAAGTGCCAGACAATCCTGATCCAACTGTTAGTGAGCTGTGGTATGCAACTGTCCTGAGAAAGAGCTACCACTGGTATCCTGACTGCAGTTACACTGCATTTCCTGGCTGGATAACATTTTCCTTTGCATGGCAAGAATAAACCCTTCCGGCATTATCAGAGAGGACTATTAGAGAGAGACAATGTAATACACAACAATGGGTGTAAAACCACTTGTCCCCAAAGAAACCCGTGTGCTCTAGCACATTTTCTTCACATTGTTCTCAATTTAAAAAAAAAAAAAAGCTGAGTAGCCCTATCATGCTACCAACTATCTAATTTTCCAAGCTGAGGCTGTTGTGCATCACTTTTCCTGCTCTGAGAGCACAGTACTCCCAGCTCACCGAAAAGGCGAGGGGCATGTAGTTTCGGCGTCGCACCAGCTTCTTCCGA
>NW_010116854.1:8504-12097 GCF_000699245.1 Pterocles gutturalis
GCTCGATCTTCTCTTTCTGAGCCAACTGCTGGTAGTACTCAACCAGTTTGTTAATCTGGAAGGATGAAAAGGAACAGGTACCCCGTGAACAGGGAGGAAATACCAGATCAACTGCTATTTGCTTGTGAAGGAGCTAGGGTTCCTGCTACTTGTTTCACTCTGTTCCTACTATTAGCTGTATTTTGAAGGACATAAAAGAAGTCTGCGTGTCTTAACATGTTTTAACCCTCACTGCAGGGGACAAACTGACCCTCCTTTGGCGATGACATCTATCAGAGAGCAGTGTCCAACTCTCACTTGCCAATTAGGCACCCGAGACTTGGTTCACACGTTTGCCACGACTGGAGAGAGAAATGTCATACGGCCAAAACCGAGCAATTTGGATTAGTAGAGCAAACAGCATCTTTTCCCTGTCCTGAGGCTGATCACATTTAGTGTAGAGCCCTAACGGGTGACAGGGAAGGGTAGTATTGGTGGCAGTTCTGTTTTCCAGATCCTAGATACACTCCTGATTGGAAAACAGCTTTTGTTCACATACATACGCAGTACATTCACTGGTGTCGTTTGACCAGCACTATTAGATACGATGTTTTCAACTGAGTTTCTTCTGAAAAGGAGATTTTATGCTGCGATATCCACAGGAGAGCCTTTAAGAGGCCTTCCTTCCATTGAGTTCAGTCAAAGTGGAAAATAGGAACTGGAACCGGTATCTGAAGGATTATATAGATTCAGAAAAAAATGATTGAGAGGGCCTGGCACCTCTAACAGTTCTTTCTAGCTGATGCATCTTAGCCTAAGCATGGCCCTCCCCTCCACTCACCCTCTGTGTGTGAGGATTCTCCGGCTCCTGCCAGCCACCACTAGCTGCACAAAAAAGAGAAAAAATTAAGTCCTCAGGAGAAGATTTCCAGACTCCACACAGAAATCACATCTAACACCCAGCTATCTCGGTTTTACTCATGACATATGACATTCTCTATTTTTGCTACACTTAACATTGCAATTCATCAAGTTCAAGCCTGCACAAATATACGTGTCTGAAAGCTTTTCACAGGCAGGTTTGGGGTGAAGGAGCTTTGTCAGCTTTTATACCATGTTTGTACACAAATGCTGTTTGAGAGGTACTCAGAACAGCACCTAGGAGTCACTTCAGCAGTAAGTACATGAGTTTACAAGAACACTCTCTTACTACTGGCTGCCCATGACCCTGCATCTTCAGCTCCCGGTCTTCAGTCACATCAACACTGGAAGTCAGAGGATCTGCTTTGTCTACTCAGTCTCATTTCTGGAGCATGACAGATGCATATCTTATGCACCAAGAGATAGATTAAAGCTTTGTTCCAGTGCTGTTGTGAAGAGAAAAATCAAGTACAAACACTGACTAGCAACTCTGGAATAAGCCTAAGTGAACAAAAGTGACAGAAAATAATTAGATGTTTACACTGTCAGACACAGTCTCTGAAGTTACACAAACAAGATCTCAACTGTGGGGAGAGCACACCAACTAAAACAGCCCCTCATTTGACAGCTTTCTCACTACTCAGGTAACATGAGCATGGAAGTGGGTCACATGTTCTACTAACTCCTCTCAGCTCTTCCATGAGACTTCTGCGACAAACTGTTTTCCTGTGAATTTCCAACTGTGACCCAAAACCTAGACAGATATGTACATCCTACTGCCAGAAACAAATTACAAAACACATATTTGGCTCCTTCTGTTACTCAGTTTTCTGTCTTTGACTGTCACTTACCAACAGACTTGTCTGCCATGCCAACATCCCGGGAAGTCCAGCGGCAAAATCCACAGGCCAAGTAATATGCTTTCTTCATGGTAGTCTTGGCTGGGTCGTCAGGGAGCGGAGAAGGAATGCTCGTGGCCCGGGTGGAAAGGGTGTGCATGCAGCAGGGGCAGTCAAAGCAGTTAGCGCACCTGTAAAGAAGAAGGTGTATGAGACAGGATCCCAGGCCAAGGAAAATGCTCTCAACAAGCAAATAAAGATTAAACCGACAGACTTTTTCATCGCATGCAACAGCATTACAGAAAAAGGGTAACTGAGCCATCAACAGAAACAGGAGGAGTTGAGGATCAATGTAAGAATGGTGACAGTGAGAAATACTGGGTGATACTAAAAAACCCTTTGTACTATGAGAGCAGGTCATGGAAAGACACTTATTCCCCAAAACAGACTAGAAGGCAAGAAGAAACTACGTAATTTTTGAAGAGAGTTTCAAATAGATGTGACTGGGTGTTGATTAAGGAAGAAGCCATTTCAAAGTCTTGATGAGAAAAACCAAAGTGACCTTACCTATTCTTTTTCAGCTTGGCTTCGGCCGACGGCATGTTTTCCAGGCAGCTGGGGCAGTAGTGAGAGTCCACCTGATGAACAAGAGGGTCACATCACCCTTCCTGGCACACGTTTGTCTAGACAGCATGCTGGCAGCAGCACGAAACTCTGCTGCATGATTTAACAGGGCTTTGTGCTTGGCAACGGACAGGTGAAGCCGGTGAAGGCTTGAGACATTTTTTGGTATCTGAAATCCTAGCCCATCTCAGCCAAATTTTGATCATTAATAATGTAAGTCAAAAGGTTTCTTCAGTCAGGACAGATTAAACTACTCCACCCAGTAAACGGGAAAAGGACAACTGAGTATTTTGTGGTTCCCATAATTTAATTTTTCAGCTTTAACAGCAGGTTTTAATATGCTATTTTCCATTTATATCTACATTTATTCTGCCTTTGGACTTACACTGGTCAGAAATCCATGCATTTCAGAAAATGTTTTGTATCTGTCTGCTGTCACAAACTAATTTTGATAATTAACACAATAGCAGCAAGAAGGAGGTCCCCTTCCTGAAGAGGAAAACAAACTTATTGTTATACATGGAAATACACAATGGCTGCACTCGTCACACTGTGAAAAATTCACGATGGATGCAGCCTGGCAACAAATCTATTTTCTTCTCTTCAGAGGCTTTGACATTTGCAAAGACATACCTCCTCTGAGATCTGGGTTGCATGGTCATTCTTTCAGGGCTTTTTGAAACCTACCATAATCTCTTAATTCACTTAAGACTTG
The DNA here is from genome assembly GCF_000699245.1 of Pterocles gutturalis. Taxonomy (NCBI): domain Eukaryota; kingdom Metazoa; phylum Chordata; class Aves; order Pterocliformes; family Pteroclidae; genus Pterocles; species Pterocles gutturalis. The sequence continues at coordinate 11,583 of NW_010116854.1, forward strand.
TACAAATATCAATTTTACGGATTTTATTATGACGACTTGAGAAGTCAGACGAGCAGCCCCAGGCTCAAGGCTTGCCCGTGTCCTACTCTGCACAAAAGCAGCGCTCCCAGCAGGCCCCTGCGCACCAGCAGACCCTCACCCCAGCCTGACGACACCCTACAGCTTAAGGCTCTAGCCACCCTGGACAAAGAACCACCCCTCCGCAGCAGAAACCTCACTGCACAACACGGGGAAAAAGCTTGTCCACGGGGAAACAGACCCACACCCACCACTGACTTCATTCTCAGAACAAGTATGATGCTCTCCAGCCTTGCCAGGGCGTGGGTTTTGTTCCTTTGACTGCTGGGAACACATCACATCCAGCCAACCTCGGCCAGCCCCGGGGACCACCAGAGCGCAGCTCTGCCCCTGTGAGCCAGCCCCAGCCCGGGAACGGGGCAGGAGCTCCCGGCCCTGCTCCGGCTTTACCCCAGGCCGGGCCCTGTGGGGCGGTGGGTGCCCCTGCCCCCGCTCCA
>NW_010116855.1:0-530 GCF_000699245.1 Pterocles gutturalis
TCATCAACTTGGCATTTATTTCCATTTAAGTGTGGAAGTGCCCAGCGCTCCACACAGTCAAGGTGAATCAGAAGGCAGGCAGAAACTATTTACACTTCCACACTGCTAGAAGAACATTCTTTTTTTTCCTTAAGTTCAGAAAATGCAGTTTGCTGTTTAGTAGTAGTTTTATATGCAAAAATGAGGGTCTAGTCCTATATCAAAGCAACAGCCTAAAAATACCAGCAAACACTCCCAACCTGACAAGTGGCAAACCCTCTGAGGACATGTCAGAGTTCTGGCTTGTTTCTCCTATTGGATTCTTTGTTTTTATACCCATTCACTTATTAAACACACTTAAGGTCTGAAAATGAAAAATATCATGTCCTATTTAAAGAGATTCTAACAAGCACTGCCTTTACCTGTCTTTTCTGGTTTTCCAGTTGTCCCTCCACTACAGGTGAGGGAATACAAGATAATAAATACATAAAGTCAGTGTTGACTTATATGAAAACTCTGGGCGAACACACAGCAGTTTACTTTCTGTCTGC
>NW_010116856.1:0-34852 GCF_000699245.1 Pterocles gutturalis
ACTACAATCAAATTTAAAATAATAATGATAATAATTATAATAATAAAAGTAAAGTATACAAATATACAGATGAGTGATACACAGTGCAACTGCTCACCACCCAATGACCAAGGCCCAGCCTGTTCCTGGATAATGATCCTGCAGCAGGGAGTCCCGAAATCACAGTCCCGGAAAAGAGAACAGCCTGAGAGACAGAGAGCTAAGAGAGAGTGAGAGCGAGTGAGGGCACTGAGAGAGCATGTGAGCAGAGAGAGAGAGCGCGTGAGCACTTCCAGACAGACCCTCATCTATATACAGAGCATGGCATGCACGATATGGAATATACCATTGGCCAGTTTGGATCTCAATCCTAAACCTAAGGTTGAATCCTAGGCTAGTAATTTGGGCTGTGCTCCAGCCATGCGCCCTCTCAGCTTCTTGTGCACCTGCAAATTGCAAAGCATGGGAAGCTGGAAATGTCCTTGACTGTCCTGGCAAAAAGTATAAACATCAGTATGTTATCAGCCTTCTTCTCAGCACAAATCCAAAACACAGCCTCTCACTAGCTACTATGAAGAAAGTTAACTTTGTCCCAGCTGAAATCAGAACTTGTGGCTGGAAGGAGATGGCTGGGAAAGGTGGGGTGGCCAAGAGAATGATGCTGAAAAGGCTGCAGCTTCTCCACAGTTCCAAAAGTAAGCCCCAGAGATCCAGGAGATGGCTTTTGAGAAGTGCTGAGCCTATTCTGGTGCCTCTTGGCAGGACCCTCCTGGCAGCTCCTGCTCCATCTGCTGGGAGAGAAGGAGCCAAACAAAGAGTGGGCAGAGGGGAGCACTGACCTCTGCTGCTCCCCCAGCTCGTGCTGTGGTGTTCCCTTCACAGAGCACTCTACTCTGCCCGTCAGGGAAAACCCATCCCTTCAGGAACTGCTCTAGAACTATTGTCACTTGAAATAAAATACCACTTTAAAAAGTCTCATCAAAGTGTTTGGTTTGTATTGAACTGAGCTCTTGAAGAAAAGATTACATGTACATTATACTTTACAAAAATGTCTACTTGACTGTAACCATGTTACTTCAAATAATTTTGGCATTTGTTGGCATTAGGAAAATAACACTATTGGATTGTTCACTGTGTGTTTTCATCTGCTTCCATTTTCTTTTGTCTTTTCTATTTTCACTCATCTTAATCTCAGAACTCTCCTATTTTACCTTTAGTTTGTGCATGTTTTCCTTATTTTTATCTTTCCCACACTGCAGACAGCCATTCAGTATTACAGTGATGACTCATCACATTTTGAACTGTGGGGAAGTCCGCTGGATGGCATAAGCCCAAAAGTCAGGAATCTTTGCTGTTTGGTTTTGCATTTGCTTCTCCTCCTGCTCCCTGCTACCACCTTTGCTAGTGACTTTTTTTTCTGTGTCTTGGTGTTCCTGTCAGATGGCAATGACAATTTTTATTAATCTATATAAAATATGTTGAGACTGGTGCTGGGGGACAGGGGGAAACACTACACAAGCGTCAATAATTTATTTTTGTTTGAGGTGATGGTTTCCTTACCCGGCTTTTTATACTTTCTCAATAATAATATTTATGTAAGCCATGGAGAAATTAAAGGCAGTTGATTCTGGTGGTGCTAGACTGAGCCCTGTGTTGTCTGTATTCTTGTCAGTGTGCTTTTGACCAGTATGCCTCTGTTCACTTGGAAATTATACATGAAATTTTAAAATCTGAGTGAGGCATCCTTATCTCTCTTGGTTGGTTTGTACTCTTGATGCAAGTAACCCTTTTTCTAGTATAATTGGTCACAAGCATTCTGACTGCATTTGTTACTTCCTGACAGCAATATATTTTGTGGACAAATGAACTCTTTCATTCATTACTTTCTCTGAGGAAGAATTGTATATGCTTTATAGGTTTTTGTTTGGGTGCTCAGGGGATGTTTTTTCTTTAGGCATACCTTACTATGTGGCTACATGGGAGGAGGTAAGATTAGAAAAGGGCTTTTCGAATTTTGAGCAGAAGGCATGACATTAGCAATTGTTTTGAGTTCCTGTGAAAGTTCATTTATAGCCTTGGACTGTGAAATCTCTTTTACCCGATAAACAAGTCTTGCCTGTTACTAGAAAGGTTATTTATGAAACCAAGTCGTTGCCCACCAGGATGGATTAGGGTTCCTGTGCCTATTAAAAACAGAAGGACGAAGTAGAAATCTAACGCAAGTGTCTGCTAAAAGCAGTATATTTTCCTCAAAAATCAAGGGAGGAATTAATGAAGATTTTATTATTACTTTGTATTCTATTCTCCTCCTATGGGGTCTCAAGTCTTGTGTGGTTTTCCTTCTGTTGGAAAAACTGGATGAATGCTGTTGGTTTGCTCAGTTGCTGCATTTCTGACCTAATAAGAAAGTTCATTGTTTTGCTAGCTTTAAAGCTGTGTATTTCTCACAAATGGAGTGCTGTGTTTCTAAATGAATGTTTATTTAAATATAGGTTTGTTATCCAAAGACTGACATTCAGAAATTTTGGAATTCTTAGAGAGAAACTAAATATAATGCTTATTTTGCATTTGGAAATATTAAGAGTTAGTGACAGTGTCACAGTCTACTGGTGTGTAAAGTTGCTTTGTCTTGCAGCTGTTGCGTAACATAGACTATAGCATGTATCTTTCTAAGAGTGTACAGTTTGGATTATAATTTTGAAAATCTGGATGACTGTAAAGTTTTGGTTTTCAGTTGTAATGTAACTTAAAATTATATTGGAAGTATCCATTGTAGCACTTCTGGCTTTTAAGTTTGGTTTTTTTTTTGATGGGTGTTTTAGCAAATATGCAAGTAAAGATGTGAAATGTAAAGGAAAGAAAGAAAAGTGGGAGGTTTAGGCTTTGTTTCTTTTTTTTTTAATAAAAACTGAATGAAATCTGTTTCTGTTAAACTCAGCATATTCTTCCCCCTTGGCTGTTTATTTATTTATTTCAGGAATTTGAAGCCTTTCAAGCATTTGTGGAAAATCGACTTCCGTTTGATATTGTTATTGATGGACTCAATGTTTCCCACATAAAACCCAGAAAGATGCAGTGTGAAAACGTAAGTGCTGGTTAAATATTCATTAAGAGCTTTGTGTATGCTTAGGCTGATTGTAAAACAATTAGTGCCTCATTATTACTTATCCTCTTGAGAAACTGATCAAACATTTTTGTAGCACGTTACAATAAAGTTCAAAGTGTTATTTAGACTGCACAAACTAAAAATGATCTGTGAGAAGATGGTTCTTCTTACATATTTGACTGTGTTAGACATAAAAATCATACCTAAATTTCCCCGTGTATGCAGTGCTTGTAGTTATGGCTGAGTTATTGGTAATAACATTGTTAGGACATATGTTGTGTGTCTATGTGCTCATAATAATAGGGATTCTGGGGAACAGAGTAAATAAATCTACCATATAGAAAATTTAGTCTAATATAGTTATGCTGGAAAGAGTTCTTAAAATAACCCCTTACTTAGTTCAAACCACATCCTATACAAGTTTAAACTTTATTTCACTTCCTATTGCCTTAAACCTTTGAGTCCTGTTCTTACAAGGGCATCTCAGACTGGCTTCAGTTCTTTCCACTTGGTGATTTTTAGAAGAATTATCCTGGTTTTTTACCAATACCTATTTTTGAGAGTTGTTGGTACTCCCTTTAGTATTTCACTAAGAAATAGCTTAAAGGTTGGGGTTTTTTTGTCAATCGAACATTTACTTAAATTAGGAATAATGAATTAACTGCTCACATGTTTTCCAAAGCCAGAATTTAAATTTTCACACACTTGAAATTAAAACTAAATTATAAATGAGCTTGATAATAAAGGAAGTAATTTACTTAAAGTAATTACAAGAAATACGTTTTTGTTCTAAGAACTACTTTAAAACTATTCTTAAGAAGCAGGATATGCTTTCACGTATGTAGATAAAAGCAGCTGAGGTAGGGAGGATAGATAATCTTGCTGAAAGATGTTTGTCTGAGAGCTGCAGTGAAGTTTCATGAGATACTGGCTCACAGAGGGTACTTTCCTTACTATCAAAATAGAAAAGGAAGTTTACGAGTTTTTTGCATGGAATCAGGGAGGAAGTGTTCGTTACCTGAGAAGAATCCCAGGCAGCATGTAGTGGGACAATGTTTTAGGACTTGGAAAGACAGATCTATGCTGCCAAAGAAGGAGAAACAAACCTCCTTCTTCAGTGCATGCCTGTCCCAGTGTGGGAACTCCGAACAGGATCTTAAATGTTCTGTAAATGGAGAAAAGAGCCAGCCTGGTTCTTCAGGATAATTACTGCTGATTTCTGATCAGAAATCTTACTACGAGGTATTAGCATGCTGAACAGCATAAACTGCTTTTGAGTTCCTCCTTGGCTTCTGCTGTACTGGAGGGACTTTGGGATCCATGATGCCAGGGAGCTCTAGAAGAACCATATGGAGGCATCAACTTTCCATTTAGGTTGTTCCATATAGGTACAGGTCAGATCTCTCTTGAATTACAGACATTAAGATTAGGAGGATCTTCAGGAAGATCTGCCTTTCCTTCCACAGCAGAACAGCAACCTGGGCTCACCCCATCTTACCTCCAGAAGAAGATTCTCTTAGCTAAAATTTACTTCTTCTACAAGCTATGTTTTTTGTTAATTATTATTGCATTTTGTCATGCACAAAAAATGTTAATCACTGGAGCTTCTGCCAGCTAGTCTTTTGCTGCTCCTGGATCCTATTTTTGAGAGTGTGCCATCATTACATGTAAGAGACAGGATGAGCATGCGTGTTACTCCTGCCTTATACTTGTAGATATTCACTGTCTGGATGGTACCTTTTTTGGCATGGGAAGTGTATATTTGCACTCTAAGCAACAAAATTCACTGCCCCAAAAAAATACTCTTCTAGACATATGGACTACTAGAGACTTTTTCCTGTGTTGAACCTCTCTGTTCATTGAGATACTTTTAAATTATTTTTTGATAGATGTCTTCGTACACAATTGCAGTATTGAGTTTACAGGTTTTTTCCTACTGGAAACATTGTTCAAATGCAAGATCATGCTGGATGCTATCAAATCCTGTTTTATTTCTTCATGACTCTAAACTCCTGTGTTGTAACACGAAAGGAAGACACTGTGTCTTTGTTCTTATTTTGGATACTTCTGACAAGAAGCATGTATTCTTGTTTTCTTACTCTTTTTTTGCTGAAAACAGAATGGAAAAAAAACCCAAATCCACAAAGCAGAGCAATCCTTTCTTCTGTCTCCAAACTTTTTTTCCAGATGAGGGAAAGGAAGGCCACAGGAATCTCTGCATGTGTTACTTTCCTGGTTGCTGGTGTTGGTGCTAAGTAATCCCCCATCTGTGAATGCTGACCTCTCTGAACACTGCAGTCTGTCCTTCAAGAGCTGACTCTGCCACAAAACATCCTCTTTTGGAGGCTGCTATCCTTATGCCAGAGGCAGCTGAATGGAAAATGTGGAGCAGCAGGTCTGGGGCATTCACAGCTGCCTTATTAAAGTCTTCAGTGTACATAGGGGAACGTAGTACAGAACTGAGAGGATAGAGAGGAGAAATAAATGCAAGAAAACTTGGCGGTAGAGCATGAAGGACTGAAAAAAGCTAAGAGTCAAGGCTGCTGTGGTCAAGCTGGCTGGCTAGGACAGCATGACTGGCACAGTTTGAAGAGGAGGGGTGTGCTGGGTCTTGTTAGTGACCTCTTCTGTTCAACTTGAGAGAGAATAAAGGAGCAGTATTTCCAAGGACCTGTGTTAAAAGCTGCCCAACCTGTGTTTTACTTGTCAAAAAGCTAAATTATTTTAAGTCTCCAGGGGGGAATCAGTCTGGGCTCCTTTCAAGGGTTTATTACTGCTGCGCTTAGACCTAGTCAGGATGTTGTTCTATAAACTTTTCTGTTCCAGTGTATAGTTAGTATGCAGCAATGGTTGAAAGAGAAAATTAGATTGTTGCTCTCATTGATTGTTTATAACACACTGTAAGCATTACTATGTGCAAATTGTTAGGGTTTTTTGGACCATGTCCCTTATGGGATTTAGAGACAATAACAAAATACAGGGCATTGTTAAACACAGCAGAAGGCCTAAGATTTATGTGACAATAATGCGGTAATTTAAGTGCATTCTGGTCTTTATTTAAATTTTCAAAAAATACTGCTCCGCTTTGTGATTTAGCTTTAAGAACTGTAACTGTTTTGCGGAAGACCAACTCTACCTAACTCTTAGTCATATGATTAAAATAAGAAAACATTGATAAAATATTCCTTTCTTTTTTCAAACATCCTAACATTTTTAATTCCATTTAGGCATTCCTTAGGCATCTTGGGAATGGGCTGGGTTGTGTGGACAAGGCACAAGTACCTTGAGGGATGACAAGAGAGGGGGAAAAAAGCAGAAGCTGAAGGAATAATTTTTTACTCATTTAATCCCTGAAGTGTTCTGATATTCTGGAAAACTAGATATGTGACTTCCAGTAGCCCTAGGCAACTTCAGTCCTCACAGCCAGCACTTACTTAGCAGATCATCATGAGTATTATTGACTTGGCAGATTTACAGGAATACTGTGGCAATTTCTCTAGTATATGACACTGTGTTTGTAATAACAATCGCCTTTTTTTCCAGGTTGGTTTTATACTTGGTCTGTTTCCTGGTACAAATCACAATGGGGCTGCATCAATTACTGACAAAAAGAGTAGGTAGCACAAGGGTGGGAACAAAGATTTTTTTGAGGGGATGGGAATGGTGAGATCATCTGTTTTGGAAGCAGTGCATGAAGTGACTGTAAAATGCAACACTGGATATTAGCCAGCACCTGTTTTTAACCCTTTGCTTCCTTACTGCAGGATGTTAAATCAGACATTAAAGTTGACTCTGAATTAAAAGATATTATAGAATGGAAATATGGAAATTATTTTTACTATATAACCCAGACAATAGAAACAAACTCCCATAAAGTCTAAAGTAATTCAGTCTTATCTTTTTCCAGTTTCTTGTGTATTCTGCTCCTGTTTAAGACTGTACCTGATGTGTATTTGCCATGATGAGTCACTCACTGTTTGTACTGCAAACATGGTAGTTTATAAACTGAGACTGCAGTTTAACTAAGCAAAGTTGATTCAGGCTGTATCATGACATTGAGTTAATCCTTTCCTCCAGATTTATATAATTACATAAATCCTTAGCCAGCACAATGACATTTGGAACTCTGTCTTCTGCTGCCATAACTCCTGTAGTGTCCCCACCTTTCACCTTGTAAAGGTCAAGAGAGGGAATTTCCACAGGCTAATTGTCCGGTTCTCTTATTAAACACAAATTGTTACATAATTCTTAAATGTATTTTTCCTGTTTATCACAATTTTCTGTAGAAGTATTCCTTGGAAGTGAGGGGGAATACAAGTGTAAGCAGGATATGTGAGCTCTGGAGCATCTCACTTTGCTTGCAGGAGAGGAGTGAAAGGAGTGCAATGAGTTGTGCTCCAGCTACCCCTAGGCTGTAAAGGGCCAGGGTCAGGGGCAAGAGAGGGGTGAGGCAGCATGATCAGCAAGTGCAATTTAAAGAGTACTTTGCTATTTTTAATTTATAGTGAGATTGGTATATTGTAAATGAGGTATGCAGCCAGCTCCTTTTTTAGCTGTACCCATCTGGTGTTAGACGTAACTGAATACAGATTTCAAATGTGTGTTGGATCAAAGCTAACTCACAATTCCCTTCTTCAAACAGTTTAGCAGTTGGGGTCAGCTCTGCCCTAACTATGCCCTCCTTAATCTCTATATTAAACTCAGACATCTAAAAGATTGGTAAAATTGTTCCAGATTGAGTTCCTTAAGGCTGACAATGCACAAAGGAATAGATTTTGCTCTTGGCAGATAGTTCAAAGTGGTTGCTCCCAAACTTAATCAGCATTTCTATAAATGGACTACAAAAGTTCATATAATTCCCATGTAAATTACAGTAGGGCTGTACAACAGCTGATGAAGCCAGATCCTTGCTGTTCCCCTCTCATCCCATCCCAGTCTGGTGGCAGCAGCTGGCATGCCACCCCTACCACACCTCCCGCTTGCAGCAGAAATCAGCTTCTGCGAACAAAGCCACCAAATCTGCCTTCCTGCAGCTGCCACAGAAAGTTGTAGTTGGGAGTGCTCTGTCACAAGCAGAGGGGACAGGACATGCCTTGCAGCTATTTCTTGTCTCTTTCAGGGAAAAAGCAGCAGACTTGTTGAGTGGAGGCTGCTCTCTGAATTGTAGAAGTGTTCTTTGACTAAATGAATTGTGTGGTTGCAAGTAGCATAATAATCATGTGAATAGATTATTGCATTTTGTTTTTCCGTATGTTACATATTTTAAAAATAATATTTATCAAGGGGATTCAAAGTTTAAAATTAATATTATAGTTTTAGTTATTCTAGTGGTTCTGTAGGACTCCCTGTCTACTTTAGCAGTATGGAAAAGAGTGGGTAGAGAGAGGCTGCCCCATTGAAGGGAAAACTGGGAATGAGAAAAAAGTTTCAATGGCATAGCAGAGGAAACCGGGATGTAGAATACTATTCTACAGGAAAATGGTAACTCATCATGTTAAATTTTTGAAAAAAGCCCAACTGTGGCTACAGAATTCAAGAACTTTGATGAATTACAATTTGTAAATTCAGCTCAGAACCATTGTTTTTGTAAGCACTTTATTCACAGTTTCAAGGCTCATTTTCCAAATATAAAGACAAATATCAGGACAAAAATAATAACCCTTCGAATGACGTTAAAGTTAAAAAAGAGGCAAAAAACCCCAGAACAGGGAACCTATGACCCATCATTCTCTTAGGTTAGTAACCTAAATCAATTTTGAAGCATAATTTTGCTTCTTTGAAATCTATTCTCTTATGCCTATATATTCTCTTGTGCCTCTATGATGAAAAAAAGGGGGAACAAAAGTATCAGAGCTTATAGTGTTTGGAGAAAATAGTAAGTAAAACTTTTTCTCTCGAGTCCCGATTACTAAAAATTATCTTGAGGCCACGAAACACAAATTACCACCTATGCATACATATATAGTTGACAAATACATGTGGTAATTTTCGCCAATCTTCAAGTCTGTCTTAACTGTGCAACATACATATGAGAGATCAACTGCAAAATTAATGAGACAGTGATATTTGATACAAAATATGAGCTCTACTGCATGAGCTGTCCTGCAAAACAAGCAGTTATTGATAAATTTGACCCCTAAAAAGTCACGTGTGGAGAGAATTTTTTTCTTCTTTGACACATTTGGCAGCATCTGTGATTTGTTCAAGTACTTTACTGTCTGTAAATGAAGGAAGAATTAAGTAGATCCATGAGTCATTCTCTGTTCAGAATCAATACATCCAACAGAGGTCTTATTTGTCATACTGTGACAGTTCATCAATTCTTCCTCCTACCAACTCTTGTCTTACCGCTCAACAAAGCAGTCAGACATGTTCGTTTGCTCCCAGCCTTTACTGTCTCTTTTTTTTGTGTCTTCTAATGGTAGTCCAAGTTTGCATTTCCACAATAACGAAACATTTGCCCTATTGCTCAAGATTGGAGAGATTTCTGTCTTTGCAACATGTGTTTCATTCTTTAGACCTGTACTTTCATTTCCTTTAAGTATTGCACAAATCGTAAAGATGAAGGTTTTTGGTGTTTTCACATAAAATCACCTTCAGCCTCTGTGTAACATGATCTTAGAAGAGAAAGGAGCTCAAGCACTAAGGGGTACCCTTGAAACTTCATCTATTTTTAGCGTTAGAGCTGTGTGACTGGAACATTCAGCATTGCATTCATCTCTCACCAGTTAATTTCTGGGGTTCCTTGAATATCTCAGCAGGTGGACTGAGTCAAGTTCTTCTCTGAAGCCGCATATAAGAGATTGATACTGATATGCTGCAATCTTTCCCCTCCCCTCCTATATTGGAGCCATCCTAAAATAAAATAGATCAAGCTCAAAAATTTTGGATCACCAGATCCAGAAACGCAAGGCTGTTAAGCTTCTCAGGAGAGGTGAAGGAGACTAGTTTCGTTTGCCTGTGAAACCTAGAGGAAAGGCCTGGTCTGCAAATCTTCCTTCTCTCCTTGCAGTTCTTCTGAAACCTGACACTTTCCATTTGTGGCTAGAAGAGAAATAAAAGGGCATTTAATATATTCAGCTTTATACCAATACGCAGTAAGCAAAGGCGTATTGGACATGAGAGTGTCAGAGGTGCTCGAGGTACTTCTGCAACTGGTTGGGCATGTATGCTTCCACCAAGGAAACGCACATGTTGGCTTCATACCTTGAGCCACCAAGTTTGGCTCTTCCCATAGGGTTACACTCCAACATCCTTTGCTGCTTCTGCAGCGGTGGGAGGGGAGAGTAGGAGGTAGGGGGGGACTTATTAAGTAAGGAAATACAAAGTCAGACTGGCTACCTGTGAATACAGGGAAACTTTCTCCAAACTTTTAACTTCCAAGCAGTGTGAAATGGGAGGAGAGGCTGGCAGGATTCCCTGACTAAACGCCTCAACAGTCGATTCTAAGCAACTATTCTTCCTTTCAGAGGTTTCCAGTGTGATTTAGTGTTTCCTGTGAAAAAGAATAGAGCAGCAGAAACTGAGCAGGTTAAAAAATCTGACTATCAAGCATATTGACAACTTCTCCCTGTTGTTTTCTCCCAAAGCCAGATACTTTCTGGTGTTGTCTCCCCTTACTATTTGCAACCTCTGTTGCTGGCTATAAAACTGGAGAAAAACCATGTGATTAAATTAACAATCTCTATTGGTTTGTCTGGTATATATCATTTCTACCTTTGTATTTGGTGATAGCAGCAAATCAAAAGTTAAGGTAAGTATATGAGCACCTAAGCACTACTTTTTTATGAGGGGAATTGCATCATATCTTTCGTAATAAGAATTCTTCTAATCACTAGGAGTATAAGCTTGAAATTCATCAGAGTAATGAATGTGCCTTGATGATTCATGTCCCAGTGAACTTGGTAACTGTAGCAACAGGTTGTTTGTTGTATGTTGTACAAAGTACTGCTAAAATCTTTGTGAAGTCAAATGAAGGTAGCTTCTGAACTGGATGAGTTTCAGTCTTGCTGTTTTCACTTGTCCCTTAGAAACCACAAGCTGAGTTTTCTTTGGGCAGCCCGACTGATTCACCTAATAATGGAATTGTTATCAGTGTGGCAGTAAGAGGTGTGCTGGGCCTTGGAAACCTGGTCTTTAGGGAACTGAACTGCTTCTTCAGAAGTGATTCTTGTATGGAAAGCCTCTGCAATAGTGAGAGACTGTAGTTCTATTAAGATACAGGAAGCAGGACAGAAAATGTGACGGCTGGGTTACTACAGGCCAATTCTGTGTAATAAATATTTGATTTGAGACTGAGAAATGCTGGGTTTTAGTGTTGTCTTAATGTAGATAAAATCCTCAGAACAGTGATTGCATTCATTCATGTACATCTGGATTTATTTATATATTTTGAAAAGCAATCAATTTTTGGTTCACACTTGCCTTTTACATCTGATATGCTACTTTTAGTAAAAGTAGGAAAGAAAACATATTTGGAAGCTGTGTTATCTCAAGGAGATAAAGTAGAATGAAACAAAAGCCTAAACTGCATTTGGATTTATTTATAAAGTTATGAAAGCTTGAATTTTTTTGAACAGTAGGTTATTCCCAAGGATTTCATTATATTGACTTGATGATTATTGATCCAGTAATCCATTAAGCTGCATTTGCTGTTTTTTCTCTAGTTGTATTCTACTTGTGGAGCAAGAGTGGAAGAGATTTCTAGATATAGGTAATTAAATATATTTAAATTGAGGTTATAAAATAATTATAACTTGCAGTAAAGTTGAAAACCAAAGTTAAAGTTGTTTTTTTTTTTTTTAATCTTAGACTCTTCGAAAGTCAAATACAATTGTCCACAGCTTTTAATCTGAATCTCTCATGACTGTTTCATGGTGTCTGGAACATGAAAATAGGAATTCCTATTTGAATCTAGGAGACCAGTTTCACCAGAATTAAAATTATGTGCTGGGAACATGATCATGCTGGTGGTAGTATGCTTGCTTAAAACCAATTCCCAAGAATTCCTATTTCAAACTGAACTTCTGAAAAATCATAAGAACTCTTAATTTGTATCCAAAATACCATTGCTCATTACAGGTGACCTCCTGCATCAAACATTTACTATGATGGTCTGGAATAGTACAAAACGTGAAATTTTCTTATCATTTCTTGCAAGCATGTCTATTAATGGTTATAGTCAGACCTGACCAATTAATACAAAATGTAATTAAGCTATTATCATACATGCTGGGACTTGTAAATTATTTTGTTGCTTGGTATCATGTAAGGAGCAGGAGTGATGTAGTAAGAATACTGGTACCCAGAACATAATAAGAAAGCTATAGCTACCTTTGCTGCTGCTGTTCTTCAAATTTTCAGGGGAAAAAAAAACAAAAAACAAAACCAAAACAACAACAACAAAAAAAAACCACAGGCTGATTTCTAGCATAGGAAATGCTGATCTACATAGGTTCTTCCTGTGTCATATAGAATGAACTCTGGGAAATATGGGGATTTTTGGGACGGCTTCTAGGAGAAAAGTCGTAGCAACATGACCCAAGCTGAAATAAACTGCAGAGGAGGTCCTGAGTTGCAGGATCTCCTGGAAATGAGCCTCCTATCTGCTGGGTCACCTCATGCACGTCATGCTAGTGTAGCAGGTCAATGGCTTACTGCTGCGGAGGCTGATCTTGTGTATTAGGTCATCTCCATCTCTGCGTGTAAATCAAGAGAATTTTCTTTGGTACTTGTGGAAGCTCTCTAAACACTTTTCCTTATTTGCTTCTTAACCTGATATCTCCTGTTGCTTACATTATTTTACAAGTTTTTAGATCTTCGGGCTTTTATTTTTCTACATGATAGAGAATGAACTGAAAATTTAAAACTGTATATATGTATTTACTTATTAGTAGCCAGGGTGCTAACCGTTGTACCATAGAAATCTTCACTCCCCATCCTCCAAGAAAGATGCCTACCTTGAGATCTTAAAAATTAATAATTGGAAAACATTAGATGAAGAAATAACTTCATAAACATCATTTGTGTTAGAGTTCTGCTTTTTATGTGCATCTCCATCAAATAAACTTTAATGTTCTCTATTCTATAAGTATTATTTCCTAAATGTGATCCCAAAATTACATTTTAAATCACTTTGAATGCTTAATCTCTGGCATTGTGCTTACTGCCCTGTCTCATTGTTAGGAAACCTTCCTCTTCTTGAGAAGATCTCTTTTTCAGATCATTTACCTATTTCATACTAATCTTTACAAGTATCTACTGTTTTTTCCTTTCCACCCAGAGATACTAGCTTGTGATGCTGTTTCTTTCTGGTTTATTATTCACCACTCAGTTCTTTAATGATCCAAATAGTTCTTTTCGCAGTTCTATCTGGAAACATGCATTGAAGTTATAGTAAGTCAGGTGAGTCAGAAGCTAAAGAGGTTGTCAAAATTATGTAAATGTAACATACTCTATTTTCCAACCAATTTTATGAAGTATTAATTGATACTTCTGTCTAAATTTTCCAAATAATTTCTACCATTTCCAGCTGCTGCCTTGTCCTATCCTTGCACAATGTTTCCTGTAGTGACTGTTGAAACTGGACCTGGGTTTCTGTCATATTGACGATACCAACTTAGCTTATCAGGAAGTATTAGTGATGCTTATGTCTGTCCTCATCATTGTCCAGCATTCATCTATTTACCTGCTCACTTCTATGATTGCCAAAAAGGAAACAATGAGTTGGCAGTAATATTTCTTCTGTCTCTAGTATTTTGAATCTTTTTGAGTCTTGAGCTTTTAAGGAGTCACGTTGACATGGCGCCGTGAGCAAGCTGTGTACATTGTGTGCCATAAGCTAACAGAAGTTAAAAGCCAGTTCAGTTTCACTAGTTCTGTGGAGTTGTTTCTGACTTATGTGGTATACCAGTGTGGGAAGATCAACCTTGCTGATGCCTTCTCTCCTTGTTTATTTCCTAATTGTGTGATATTTGGGTAGATTAGGTAGTGCTTACACTATACACTGAAAAAAAAAAAAAAAGAAGTATGGTGCAGATGTTTATTGGAGTTGTGGTTCATTGGCATTTGAGCTTCTACATTCAGTGCAAGTTTGAGGAAAGCACAGTGGAAGATACGTATTCCTTGAACACTACCTGTACTGCTACTTTATTGATTGATTGATTGATTGGAATTTTCTTCTACCACAGCCGTAAGTTGACATACATTTGAGTAAATAAAATGAAGTAGTAGTAATAGGGTTGCAAGGAGGTAGACAAAGAGCAGAACCAGTCAGTCTTAATGATGTTGATTTACCCTACTCTGTATTAGTAGTAGTTATTCTGGGCTTGTCTGATGTTAATGTCACTATGCTCCTTTCAGCATCTTAAGTTATTTACATGATATCCCTGTAAAACATTGCACTGTACTGTTTAAATCCATTTATGTAGAATGGCCGTAAGTCTCAACAGTTAAAGGAAGTGGCTTAAATAAAAGAACTGCAGTCTTTCAACATTTTCACTTCTCATTGATATGTATGTATCTTCATACTTTCATGCCTTGCAGAGTGAAAAGCTCTAACTTTCCATTGAATGGGCATCCCCAAATGGGCTTTCAGAAATACGAATGCTATAGGTTAGAGATTTCTTTCTTCTCATCCCACTCACTTTCATTTCCACAAGCCCATTCACTTTGCCACCCTAGCTAACATAACCAGTAATATGATACAGAGTTTTAACCCTTAGCTATCTGATAAATTTGGTAAACAAAATACTTGCAAAACTATAGAGCTGTCTTGCACTTGAGCACTGCTGTTTGGTCCTGGGTGCTCCAGGGATTGTTAGGTGGGTATCTGCATTCTTTCCGTGGAAATGGGCAAAGGAGGGAAAGATGCAACAGAATTCTTCAAACGTACTGGCTGGTATAGTCATGTACAGATACCTGTAAACCCTAATGCTGAGCTCCCAAACCAAAATTTGCTTAAAAAGGATAGATCCTTTTATGAAATAGGGGGCGGGTGGTTCTTATTTGGCTTCTGTTGTCCAAGCCGTTCTGGTCATATTTTCATTCTCAAGCTTATTTCTCTTTACTACAAGGGCAAAAAAAGACTAAGCAGGCAAAGATTTTCATATCACCAGTTGTTCCCAGGAGGTGGAGGTTTTAGAGAAATGCCAAATATCATCCATAATTAATTTGTAGGAGCTGACAATATTATCTGTTTGTCAAATTGCTATATCTTATCTCCTGAGTTAAAGAAAAATACTTCAGATAAACCAGCAGCCTGCCCAGTGTCCAGCTACGGAGTATTGCAGACTGCTATCAATAAACTTATATTGAAAGCATTGAAGTAAATTAGATCTTGTGGATTGTAGCTATTGTGGGGGGCTTTCAGACCTTCACTGCCTAGGATCTCCAGGCATAGATATTGCCTGCAGTGTTACCAGTAGTAAAATTGCATGAGTCTGCAGTGATATACAATCAAAGTTAATGACTGCATTAAGAAAAATAACGCTGGCCCATAGTTTACATTCACTTGTGATACACTCTGCATCAGATTTTTGCTGGTTTTGCAGGAACAATATGCTATTTAACTGGGTTTGCAACCTTGATCCAAATGAGGCAGTTGAACCTCTGCCTCATGGGACTGGCAGTGCAAGGTGTACTGGTGTATATCAAAGTCTCCTAAGTTCTCTCCAGCCTGGTAAATACACTTGTGCTCCTACCGGTATTAAACAGTTTCCTTCCTTGGTCCCTCCTTGCTGAAAGCCTTGGTGCATGGTCTATCTGGGGTAGGTAGCCTGACTCTGACCACATAGCTGCTCCTCTACCTCAGGCCTTTGTGCTTTCGTTTGGTTCTGCTGATCTTTGTCCTGTTGAAGAACACTTTATATGTTCTCTTTCATATTAAACACATTTTCCATCTTTCTGACCTTCGAAGAGAAATCACCACTCACTTGAGGAGTGTTAATGTTATTTATTTGTGTTAAGAACTGCAAAATTGTTCTGATTGGAACAATTGTTTTTGAAAGTAACCTCTTTATCTCTGAATAGCAGTCTGTAGCAAGTAACTGGAAAATAGTACTAATGAGAAACAGAAGAAAAGCAGTGTGAAAATTGTGTTATAAATGTTTTCTGCATGTTGTAGTCCAATTAGGTTTTTCAACTGCAAGCAATCGATTTACTGATGAGTTTCCTTGCTTATTGTGTCATTCTACCTGGATGATAAGCCTGTTAAACTGTGAGCATAGAAATACTGTTTATTTTAAAGTTTTTGTAGAAATATCAAGTTTATTAAAACATAGGATGTTGCTGCAGAAGCATAGGTGTAATGCGCCTTGAACAGCGTAATGCCTGTGCCTTCTAGAACAGTGGTCTCCCCAGCTGCTGTGGCACCTTTCCTCAAAGAACAAAAGTACCGTCTGGGACTTTTTGAGCCACAGGCTGGAGAGGGGGAAAACACTTAACATCAGACTAGATCAGTGACGCTGTGCAGGCATCTGCATAGGACAGTGGTAAGAGCTAAAATATTGATATCTTTTAAACTGTCAGTTTCGGTCTTACAAAGCTAATTTCAGTCCTGTGCAAAGTTATTTCCTATCTATGGAAAGGATCAGTCAGGCTTGTGCTTTCATTTTCGTTACACCCCATCACCATCACTGCCACCACCACCACCCAGAGATCCTGCTCACATTTTGGATTTTCAGTACTTAAATATAACTTCTGACCCAGACTGGAAATCTAAGACTGGCACAGCTGCATTTAGTTCACAAACGTTCCTTTCTAATAGCTAGCTTTTTACATTCTTTCTAAAATGAGAAATTATAAAAGAAGTTCTCTTAAGGCCTTAAGTTGTTGTATACAGCTGCTACAATAATAGTAGAAATGTGAGAGTACCAATGTAATGGCAAAGACTGGATTTACAGTGAAAGATGGCAGAGCCCTGAAGCTGTGACTTCAAATGGGACAATTATTCCATTTACAGTCAGTGTCTCTGATAGGTAAAGTTTCACTTCTGAAGCCGATACAAAAATAAATAAAACCTCATACCTTTTTGTTTTTAATGTAACTTGCTTCCTCATGAAAATAAAGATGATGTATATGTAGTTCTTGGTGCAATGAAGCAATGTGTAGTGTTCAGTAAGAAAAATACTGTTGAAGAAACAGCAGTGCAGGCAGAAAGAATTCAAGGATAAGAACAAAGGGTGGTATTGATATGTGGAAATGCATAGGTAACACTTCATGTCCTTTCAGCTTTTATATGTTATTTTCCTACTCATGGCTAGACAGAAACACCTAGCTTATCTCCTTGGTGTGCAGGGTTGATACTGATAGCTCTTTTTAAGACTTTGCAGATTTCCAGGTTTTGGTACAAAACAGTAAGTGCTCAGGAAAGGTCTGGATAAAAAAAAATCCATCTAAGATGCCCTCTATGTATTGTCAAGATCTTTGTATTTTTTCTTTGCTGGAAGAAAGAAGATGAGTAAGAGGAAAGATAAAAGTATACAATGGTATCAGCTACATAGAAAAAATATCTCAGAGAAGATCAGAAAAAGAGAAATATCTTTGCCCTTTAACATGACTCAAGAAAGAAGGACATTCAGAAAATTCAAATTCGTGAAAGGAAACATTTTCATTCCAGTCCATAATTAAAATACAAAACTTAGAGCTGGTAGGACTGCGCTATAGTTAATTGTGAACTGAACATTTCCCAGCTGCTGCCTTATCAAAATGCTACTTTGGATTTCAGATTCACCCTTTCTCTTCTGCCTTTCTGCCAACTTCATAATTGCTGAGCCAGCATCAAAGGGTCTGCTTGCATGTTTAAACCAACATTATATTTTTTGTAAGTGATTGGGAAAGAAAATGGTATTGTAGCTGGTTAACAAAACTTTTAGATTGAGAAACCTGACTGGCACTGCAGTGACTTGCAAAATTTAACTTCCAAAAATGCCATTATGCAACTGAAGAATGTTTGTTTGTCCACGTATTTCTTGAACTGTTGTAAGAGTCAGAAAAAAATTGCCTGTTTTTCTCTTTTGCAATTTATACTATAAAATTCAGCAATTCCCCAACTGTCCGCCTCTTGTTTAGCCATCATTTCCGGAGTTCTTGGCATTGTTCATTTAATAACATGTTACTCCAACTATTGGCACTAACCATTTTCTCTCTTCTATTCATGGTTGACCTTTATTCATCTAAACATAATGATGAAAATACTAGCATTCAAAAGGAGTGACATTTAAAAAGTGCGAGCAAGAATGGTCACACTAAAACGTTTGTCGGGTGTAAGGTCTGACAAAGTGGCTGAGATCTTTTAAAAGTGGCAATCCATTCTGAAAAGCCAGACTCCAAAAAGCTAATGTCTCCTCTGCCTGATGATCCAGCTCCTGCTTCCCCATCCTTCATGTCATACACACAATTTAAATTCTATATATAAGTTGTGTATATATTTCTTCGGTCCCTGCATGCATCCTGCCTTAATTCTGTTAATGCTCCTAGGAAATACAGCTTCACTATCCATCAAATCGCTACTTGTCATGTCTTTTGTGAGTAAGACAGAGCAGGATATGGCTGTAATTAGATTATATATTAGAAATACCTATTTCTTACATGCCTCTCTTCTGGGAAGGATAGGGACCTATCCCTATCTTCATGTTTCATAGGAGAAATTCGTAACAGTCTTTCCAAACCTAAAGTTAATTTACCTAGGTTTGGCTTGTATTGTGTTTTTCTCTGAGCTGGTCAGTAGAATAAAAAACAGGTGTGGCTCTTCAAGCTTGTTTGAATTTGGAAATTTTACCTCTAGTGTATAAAATACCAGAATAAAATGTCAGAGCGTAATTACAAACATGTTACTTCTACATTCACAACTGTTTCAGAAATTATTTTGGACTGGTTACACCTTCAGTTGAAATCAAGTAGAGTTGTAATTAAAGGTATCTCCATTACTGGCATAATAGCCAGGGTACCATGAATACAGGAAAATATAAATTATGCTGTTGCTTCTGTACCTGAGCTGAGTCTGTTTACAGTTGCTCTCTATAAGTCTGCTTTACTCTCCCCACAGCGCAGGATTCAAGAGGGCTCATTAGGTCGGGCGCAGTGGATGGAGTATCCCTGTAGTCAATTTTGACCTGGAAGTAATATGTTGACGTTCATCCAGTGCTACACTTGAGCCAAGTTGTTCAGTCAGTGGGAACACCTGACAGTGCAGGGACACCGGCTGTCTTAGTACACAGCTGGTTTGCACCTGGCTGCAAAAGCATCCTCAGGATGCCTCTGAATACAAACTTACCCTGCAAACAGCAGAGCTATATAGAAGCATCACCTCATCTGAGTAAACAAGGCTACCATGCTATCCTCAATCTGTACTAAATCAACTTGGCTATCTTTGGTTCTGTGGTTTAGTTTTCCTGCTCAATCAATAATCTGCCTTTGATTAATAGAGTTGACTGTGAAGTCAAGAGCAAAAGCTAGCATCTAAAAATGAACTGCAAATTTTAATGAATTGTCATAGGGAATTAAGACATATCTCTAGTGAATGCATCAAGAGAGGATAGTCAATTCTAGGTGTAGAGTCAACGTAGACAGGTTATAACATGTTAAACATAGTGTGATTGTTGTCATTGATGTGTGAAGTGCTGCCACGGTGGAGTTTTTCATTATGATGTGTGTGTTGTGTTGCGTCAGTCTAAATAGTCTCACTGTAACACAAATATTCCCAACGATATTATTTCTGCAGTATTGCAGAGATCCGCAATGTCGTAAGGGATAATGCCCAAGAGTCAGCTGTTGGCTGTCTCAAGAGCATGAAGTAAACCAGGCTGATTAAGCTCAGTGACTGTTACTTACTCATCTGTTACTGCTTTCCCTTCTAAGTGGCTATCCCCTTGATAGTCAGGGGCAGATAATCAGTAGGGGATCAAGAAATGGGTATGCTGCCCCTGCATTTGAGTGAAGAGGAGCTTGTGACTGATTTACACTGTGTCATCAGTAATATGCAGAGAATATAAGAAGCAGCTTCCATTGTGTTTGATGCTGTGGTGATGGTATTGAATCTGCTTTGGTGAAATTACCAGGCTCAGTGAGAAAGTCCAGCCTTTATAGCAAGCAGCACCCTTGCCTTTTCTGGGTAACTGGTCGTGTGGTGGGAAAAAACTCCCACTTCCCATCATGTCTCTCTCCTGTGTGTGTCACTGAAGTACATAGGTTTTTTGAGCTTCTTTGTCTACCATATGTAAAAAGAGAACTAAAAATTATGAAACTGTAAGTCAAATAAATACAGTGATGGTGGGAATTGATTCCTTGCTAACCTTTGGAGAGAATACTTGTGCTCAGCCGCACCTGACAGTGTGCATGTGGCAGCTCTGTACCTGCGGGCAGCATTGGGGTTTCCTCTGCAGTTTCACAGGTACAGCGTTGGGTGGGAGCTCCACTAACAGCAGGTGAAAATAATAATAGAGCAGTTTGTTGCTGTTATTAGCAGATATCTGATTGTAGGTGCATTTTGCTTTTAAATGGCAGTTAGTGAAACCAAATGTTTAGAAAACAGCAAACATGATTTATTAACAATAATTTAAACTTTTTTAAAGTGTTTGCTTCTTCATGCTGTACCTCTATACAGGTGAGCTGCATTTTGCTGAGTCACTGAAGGTGTGCCTCCTCCCAGCAGCAGTGTTCAGGTGTTTCCCATCTGACAAGTGGGAAACCCCTGGTAAGGTCCAAGGAGAAAGGTTGTCCTGCAGCGAGCTAACCTTTGAAACTGGGACACGTGGCACAGCGTGATCTAGTGATCAGAATGGGTGACTGGCAGTCAAGCCTTAGGAAATCTGTATCCTCTGCTCATAGCTCTTTGTATGAGGTAGAATAATTATTCTGTCTTCCTTGTGCACCATTATGCACTTGTGTAAAATGGGGATGTAATTATGCTTTTACTTCATAAGGCTGTTGTGAAATTTAAAGAATGAGGATTAATCTTGCAGTGTGACAAGGGTTCCCTGTTCTCCGAGCTTAACTCTTGTGTTTGATCCCCATTAAATTGTGCAGAATTGTGAATGTGGGTCACTGCAAATCTATCTCCAGGAATTTGTACAGAAAAGTTCCCTTCTGATGGGAAACTTTAATATTTATTCTTACCTGAAAAGTGGTTCTTTTAAGGAATAACTTGCTTATTTTTAAAATGTAAAACTAAGAGTTACAGCATTTTTGGTTGCTTTATTTCATATTTGCAAAGCTCAGGCTTTTTGCATGATATGAGGAGTTCAACATCAGCATGATCCTGTGGAGTATGTGTTCTCCATCCTACTGCTCTGCCTCCCCACCTCTTTTCACTCCAGCTCCTCTGATCCAGAAGTTCCTGCCCTGGTGGGTGAGCACAGTTGTGACTGTCGTGATCTGGTTGACAACATGGCCCAATAAATAGATCGTATCAGCACAAAAGAAAAAAAAAAGGTGCATTGTGATATGAGGGCAGGAGCTTGGTGGTGGAGGGAAAATTCCATAAAATGGCATTGCGACAGAAACACAAAAGAACTCATTTACGTGTGGGGAAATAGCTCATATCTCTGGGACTGTCCCAAGGAAAGACAAATATATACACTCAGCCAAAGTATTGTACAAGTGTGCTAGTTTTTCATTGATTAACAGATTAGGGTGCAGAAATCAAGAGTTAGAACATGAACTCTGGGCACATACATCCATTCAATTATGGGTTATTTTTAATAATTAAATCATAGAAAAATTATTAGCAGTGTGCTTAGCAGAAGCACACTGATACATTTTTGAACAGCTGGTCTTGACTCTTCCATTGATCTATGTGTGGTTTCATACTTCTTTGTGGCTGCACCCTGGCTCCATCAGAGTTATTTGCCGAAGTGCTGTGAACACAAAATTGTTTGTGTTGTGAGTAAAATGTTAAGGCTTAGGAGAAGCTTGAGAAAGAGCCAATTAAACAAAGGCTGGGACAGCATGGGAATAAATTAAATGTAACTGATAAATGATGAAAGGGGTTGCAAGCAGAATGTATTCAGCAGGTGTTAATGAACATGAGTTTCGTGGAGAAGGATCTAGTGATCTTCACAAACAGTTGCTTAGAATGTGTGCATAGTTCAGAAAGAAATATGGATCCTGATGTGGCCTGACAGAGGAAAAGAAAATAAGACTGAATGCAATGATAATTATCTATATAATCCAGTACTACTTCTAGTGCCTTGTTGTGTGGCCAGTGATTTGTACACAACAGCAGCGACTCACAACTTGTTGCTGCTCTGCCTCAGCCACATCTTGCCATATGAACTGAAGCAGACAGTCTAACCACGCTTATTTTCCCTTCTGTGCAAAATGTCATCTTATAATTCCAGTTTTCAGATAAAATGTGTTTTTATATGCTCTGCTGTCCAAATCTGACATATACTAGTATTCATAAAAGGTTATTCTTTCACTAATTTTGCAAACCTCATTCTCAAGAAAATCAGTATCATAGGGAATGTACGTGTTGTATATTTTTTATGTTTTATACAGATCGCCTGTTGAACAGATTATCCAACTGACCATCTGATGTTTGCTGTCTAAATAACATGGGAACATTCAAAGGGTGCACCTGCACAGAGCTTATTGCATGTAGCGTATTTGCATTGTGTAGTGGCAGATAGCAATAATCTTTAGATAACTTTTGGAAATACTAGATTAATAAAATACTCATGGCTTTTTAAGTGGGAGATCACTACTGCTGGTTTTTTTTGTTAGCAGTATTATGTTCAGTTTCCTCTATGACTAAAACAAGTGTCTCACATCTTCCTTTCTTGAGAAGCAGCCAGGCGTGGGAGTAGGCACACTTAGGAAACCCCCCACATAAGTTCTGTGACTCCCTGTAGCCCACCCCTGTTAAGCGCCCAAGCCTAAAATGAGATAAAATGTCCTTTAGGAACGTTGCAACAGGCAAGGGAGTGTGCAGAACAAAATTATTTTTATCTTGTGAAAGCAAAAAAAATTTATTATCTTCTGTGTTTCAATTGTGTAAGTAAAGGTTAGTCTCTGTGGTAAGTAGAGGAGGGACAGCCTGCTGTTAAGCAAGCAGGAGTTTCTAAATTTTTTAATGGTGATTCCCATTAATTTTGTTATGATTTAAGCCTGTTTTGAGATTTTTCCGTTGCAAAACTGTAGCTAATTTATGCCAGCCTCTGATTTTTTTCCCAGAAGCATTTCATACTAGAGAACATATGCTAATAATATGTAGGAGAAGAAAGTCTATATGACTAACAGGTACAAAGTGCCACTAGTTATAACCTTAAGAAAGAAAGACTTAAGGGAGCTGGATACAAGCCAGTCAAGTTTTTTATAAACTTGGGAATAGCCCCAGTTCACCAATCTGTATCTGAAAACCCAGCTGCCTTTCTGTTGAACCATAAGTGTAATTAAAAGGTGTTTCCTTTTTTTATTGAAACTCCAGCAGTTCAAATACTGGCAATTCTTCACTGACTTGCAATACCAGTATATTATATATTCTCTTCTCCAGAATGTCAGCTATGTTCCTGAGACTCTTTTTGTCTCGTAGCCTGCTTTTGGGACTTGTTTCTTCTGTGGTACCATCAGGATGCTCTTGCTGGCAAGTCTTTCAGACTTTGTGGAATCAGTTTCTGAAGTGTTCTTTGAAAAAAAATTACCTTTTATTTTTTTCATATGACTTGCTGCCAACCTTCCCTTAATGTAGCAAAACATTAGGCAAGAAGAGAAAGTATTTTCATCTGGAATTTGTAAGGGGTTGCTTAAGTTACTCATGGTTGATATTTCTTCACTGCTGACTTCTCCACATGAAAATGTGTGTGGATGCAGTAGGTACATTCCTAACTTTTATTAAGTTTAATGAACTCACCTTAACAAACTTAATTCTCCTTTGGTATTTGCGTCCAGCTATTCACAGGATTGGGCCAGTGCACGAGAACCAGAAAATAAAAGTGACTGTAAACAAGTAAAATTGATGAGCCAGTTTTTACTGCCCAGATGAGACATTCCAAAAAGAAATGTCAATATTGAAAAACTTAATTTCAGTTTTTCAATTTTTAATACCCAATAATTTAAAAATCAAATAAATTATGTTACATAGATGAGAAGATATGTTATTATTGTGGGTGCTGGTTGACGAAAAGCTGAACATGAGCCAGCAATGTGCACTTGCAGACAACTGTATCCTGGGCTGCATCAAAAGAAGCAAGACCAGCAGGTCAAAGGAGGTGATTCTCCCCCTCTACTCTGCTCTTGTGAGACCCCACCTGGAGTACTGCATCCAGCTCTGGGGCCCCCAACATAAAAAAGACATGGACCTGTTGGAGCGAGTCCAGAGGAGGGCCACGAAGATGATCAGAGGGCTGGAGCACCTCCCCTATGAGGACAGGCTGAGAGAGTTGGGGTTGTTCAGCCTGGAGAAGAGAAGGCTCCGAGGAGACCTTACAGCAGCCTTCCAGTACCTGAAGGGGGCTACAGGAGAGATGGGGAGGCACTCTTGATCAGGGAGTGTAGTGAGAGGACAAGGGGCAACAGTTTTAAGCTGAAAGAAGGTAGATTTAGATTAGATATTAGGAAGAAATATTTTACTGTGAGGGTGGTGAGGCACTGGCACAGGTTGCCCAGAGAAGCTGTGGATGCCCCATCCCTGGAGGTGTTCAAGGCCAGGCTGGATGAGGCTTTGAGCAACCTGGGCTAGTGGAGGGGCTCCCTGCCCCTGGCAGGGGGGGTGGAACTAGACAATCTTTAAGGTCCCTTCCAACCCAAACCATTTTATGATTCTGTTACATAATATAGTTACTTTGAAAGCCTGCCAGTAATATAAAAATCGTGGCTTTTGTTTGTATCTTTTAATTCTGTGTTCCAGAAATAATTCTGAAACCTATCTCCAAAGATTCAGGGCATGCACCAGAGAGAATGGCATTTTTATTTTTACCTACAGTTTTATAGGCAGTGTTTGACCTTTTCCTGCTCAGATTATGTCCTGTTTCTTTTAACCAGGGAAAAGTAGATTGTATGCATGCATAGCCGATGTCCAGCATGATCTCCTGGAAGTAGGAAGTGAGTTCCCTTAGGCACTGTTAGGCTCTTGTGCTTTGCATTAGCACCAAGACCCTGTGTCTCCATGAAAGCAGAGCCTTCAGTCCTGGTAACAGCAGCTTATAGGTCAACAGTTAAAACATTAACATAGAAAATCTTCCAGCCTTCTCTCTCAGATTCTCAGATCCAGATTCATGGCATACTTAATTTCTCCTGCTTGCAGGTCCTTTGCTGGAGAGGGGCAGTCCCATGCTTCCTGTCCTCACCACCTCCAGCGATGTGTTCCCATCAGTCATTGCCTTTGACTCAGGTCCATCAGTTGAGTGGCTGCAAGATCATTCCTGCAAAAAATTTCTTCTGTTGGATCAGTGCACTCATGGGTAGTTGTGACATTGTTAGATCTTACCCAACAGAAGTAGTGAGAATGTGCAGCTCGAGAGAGGATTGAGTGGGACCACCCCTTTCCACTGCTACTTGCAGATAGATCAAACCAAATGCATTGTAAAATTGTACCCAAGAGTCAGAAGAACTAATGATATCCAATAATGATAAGGACCACAAATAGGAGGAAAGGGGGAGGGGAAAGAGCAAGAGAAGTAGAAATGCAGTTGGTACTGCAGGGAGAGGAGATAACAGAGAAGAGGGAAGTGCCTAGAAAAGCAGGAAGAGGGATTAGATCAGGAGATTTGTATATTGACACAGTGTCAGCAAATGCAGGTAAAAATTGGGAAACACAGTTCCCTGGTGGCTGAGCATACCCCTCCTTGGCCTTCAAACGTGATACTTCAGTCTCAAGTCTCTGTTTCTGGGCAGAATTGAAATGCCATTGCTTTGTGAGCAGTCCACAGTAATAACCTGGATGCTGAAAGCCAGAACCTTTGCCCTCTGTGAGCTCTGTCTGGGTGAGGCAGGGAGGGAAAGCCACAGGCACAAGTGCTTGTCCTGAGAAGCATTTATTGCCGAACAGGCACAGCCCTAAGAGGCTGGTGAAAAGTCCCTCTGAAGAGAAGCTGGCGCAGCAGTGAATGTGCCACCTCAGGATGTTGGTTCATAAGTGGGAGGCTAGTCTGGATGTGGCTTTCATAAACCCTTATTCCTGAGGTTACAGATTTCCTTTTGTTGCTGCTTGTTTCTTCCCCACAGGGCAGCCCAGATCACATGTAGTTCTCTAATTTCGACAACAGGTGGGGCTGGAAAAGCAGTATGGTTTAGGGCTCGGTCCTCTAAAACCAACAAAGGATTCAGTGCTGAATCATTTCCAGAAGTAGACACTACTTAAATCCCAATGTGATTCAGTTCCCTCAGCTGACTCTGAATTTCTGAAATCTCCATACAACTCTTCCTGCGTTCATTCATGTTATTTAAGCTGTAAGAGCTGGAAAAGGGTTTAATAGCAATGTATTTTCTGGTTGAAAGCAGCTTCCTACAATGAATTGGTTTGGATTTTTTTTCTCTGCTTAACTCATATTGCAGTTAAGAACTGTGGGAAATTAGGGCATGCTAGAAGTGCCACTAGTTGAGACACAGATCTGAAAGTGTTTCCTGTCTGTCAGTTTTACAGCTAAGAAAATCTTTTTGTTT
This sequence comes from Pterocles gutturalis, assembly GCF_000699245.1. NCBI lineage: Eukaryota > Metazoa > Chordata > Aves > Pterocliformes > Pteroclidae > Pterocles > Pterocles gutturalis. Next base: position 26,684 of record NW_010116856.1, read on the forward strand.
GCTTTGTTTTCTGCAGCTATTTGAAGCTGTCAGCTACCTGGCAAAAGAGAATGTCCGGTTGCTTGTGCTGGGCCGCAAACACATGCTGATTAACTCTTCAAATTGGAGAAGAGAGATTATGAAGGAGATGCAGAATAAAGCAGACTTCTTCTTTGCTGAAAATATGTAAGTTGAAGAAAATGGCTAAATGTAATGGAGATCAACACCTGATTTGTGTGCATTTTGCTGTAGTTTTTAGTACCATTACTAGTATCTCTAGCTCTGTGTGTGTGAAAGAGAAACACACCCCTTGCTATACTAGCTTTCAAAACCATTACATATTAAAAGTTGCATTATGAACAATTTCATCACTTAGAATCATGTTGACATCTATATGGTTTATTAGGATTTATTACTGTTAAAACCACTGCCAAGACCACAGTGGCCTGAACTTAGAAGACCTGATAGCATCAGTGTACAATTGTGGTCTGCCGTGTTAGCCCTGCAGAGGGAGGAGATGAAGTTCATGCCTGGCCATTGTTGCTTGGTAGCCCCGGAGCATGGAGAGTCTGGAGTGCTGACTTCCTTGCTGCTCCCAGAGGAGACTATTTCTGTGAGTGGAAATAGAGCATCTGCCTCTCTGATTTGAGAAGTGTGATGCTCCCTTGCTCTTGTCCAGTCAAGCCTGTCCTTGTCACTAAACTAGGTACCACCTCAGTGTCCCTTCTCTTTGCCGTGCTTTCCTCATATAATGAGTCTCAGTTTTCTCCAGTTACAGCTCCACCTAGTCTCCATCTGAATTGGGCACTGTTGATCCTCTGCCATTTCTTCTCTGATCCTAGTTCCCAGAACTTCTGACCAAGTTCCTTGTCCCAACAGCCAGACCAAGTCTATTCTGTCTGCCTCCTTGTTTCAGATCTGTCCTTCTTCATCCCCCCTCCAGTTTTGACTATTGTTCTCTTTGCTGCTGAATCACATTGCTTTTTTTCTTACTATTTGAGCACCAACGAAAAGGATGCTGTTACCCCAGGATGGAGGCCCTCACTAATCTTGTGTCTTGTCAGTTACTATTACAGTAATCCACAGCAATTAAAAAATGGTTTCAAGCAAAGTTCTGTTTGGCTTCTCCAGGTATAGCGTAACTCCTGCCCACTATAAATGTATTTTTAGAGATTTTTCCCTAAAACTGTTTCAGATTAATAGCAGATAGCATTTAATATATTTTTCAAATAATCATAGTACTTTTTTGAAGTATATTTACCCATGTAAAGACAAAGACTCACAGATTGGTGCTGTTGCCTACATTGCACTTTATTATCAGTTGTGATGATTGTTTGTATTCCAGCAAAGCTTTGGGGGTATGCTTATGAGTTTTAGCAGTTCTGTTCCACATAGCACTGTACTGTTAAGATTTGTGTCAAAAGATTACATTGTTGTATTATCAGATTGTGATAAGAGAGAACGCTCTGTGTAGCATGCAGTTACTTTTTATTGCACTCTAGCTTTTGGTGCCCTGTGGTAAGCAGAAGTTCTTTATTTTACCAGTGAACTAGAGGAGTGATGGGAATTTTCAGTGTTGCTGATGAATAAATCTCAGATCAGCATTTGATTCATTTCCTGCAACCACTTACTGCTTTGTGAATGATGTCTGTCTTTTACATTTGTTTTTTTAAGCTCTGAAGATGATGCCTTCTTGTTATATGCAACTCTTCAATCAGGCAAGCATTGCAAGTTTGTTAGTAGAGACTTCCTCCGGGATCATAAGGCTTGTCTTTCTGACAGTCTGACGCGTCATCTGTTCCGTAAGTGGCAACGTGGACACCAAATAGCAGTTTCCCTTTCTGTAGAAGGAAAGCGTATAAATTTTGTGGTAAGTTTTCTGCTGCAATCAGAGAGCACACAGAGCGTATTCATTAAAGATACACAATTTCAAACTCGGGAAGCAAAAAGATTCTTGTTGGAGTCTAAGAAATGGATTTGTACCAATGGGGTCAAAACTCCCATGTTTACTGAAAATTCACAGTATTCACAAAGCATGTCACAAACATGTAAACTGTCAAAAAGTCCAGAAAGCTGCCTAAATATTTAAAATGTAAATGTAAATGCAAGTTTGTTTATACAAATCTTTCCATTGCTGTAAAACCTAAGTGCCAGTATGTTTTCATTTATTTTGAACTTTGAAATACCTTATTCTCTGCTGTAGCACTATTATAAAATATCGTGCCTCTAAGTGTACAATAGAACTTATTTCATATTTATTTTAAAGAAGCAGGAAAATACAGGTATTTCAGTATTCACTCTCATATTATCCTAACATATGGATAAAGTTTCATGAAGGAAAGCCCAGAACAGTCAGGTTTGTAGTCAGTATTCAGCTGCAGAAATTACAGTCTTCCAAGCATAGTATCATCTTATAGCAGAATACTACTGTTATTGTCTAGGAGACATGCATCCTTGTGAACCATGAACAGTATATTAACAGAAGTGCAGCTGTTTTAAGATTTTTCTAGCGAAAAATTCATCATGTGACATTCCATATCACACAGTTTTTTGTTATCTGGTCTGTCTGTATTGTTATTGCCTACTTAAAAGGAATACTGCACCTATGTAGATTCATTTTCTTGCTTTCTTTAAAATTGTAAAATGATATTCATCATTACAAACAGCCTGTAGGCTTATAAGAATGACAGCCTTTCATTCTCTTGTTGCCATATATACATTTCTTTTTATGGAACCAAATACTGAATGTAGGGTTACCTGAGTAACACAGCTTTAGCTAAACCTCGTTTCTTTCTTTTGTACAAAAGGGCTAGTAATTTTCACATCTTTATTCCCATACAAGTGACTTGGTCAATTGACATTCCCAGTCATAGCTGTCTTCTAGGTTATTCTGGAAGCTGTCACAGAAAAGCAGACTTCCAAGGCTATACATGCAGAGTGATAGTATATTCTGAGAACCGTAATTGCCAACCAGTAATGTTTCTTTTGTATTTGCGCTATATATGTTGAGTTAGTATACCTGTAACATAATAGACCAGAAAAATAGTTTATAGGTTCAACTAGATGTTCTTTAAAGTGTTTGTAATAAACCCTTTTCTTACATCCTCCTCAGCACAGAGCAAGTCAGTTCTGTAAAAAGGTACACTGGAAGAACAAACATAAGATGTCATTAATGTCATTAAATCCTATCGGTTCAAGCCTATAAACTCCACATCCTGAGTTAATTCCCATATGATTTCATTTAACTGAACAGAAAAACAATCATTTTGCTATTTCTAGAAATTGAGTGCATTATGTTCAAATCATTATTATCTGGTGGAGACTGAAGACAGAATTTTAACCGTTTATAATGACTCCTAGACCACAAAACACTAAAAGATATTTTAGTTTTTCCTCCATTACTAAAATTTAGAATTTGTTTGGTGTAAGGAAATAAATGAGAGTTGTTAAAGAGATGAATCTATGGAGATTTTTAAGGTAAGTGTTGGAAGTTATGACTACCTATAGCTGGTATTTTAATAATATATTGTGTAAAGTCTAAAAAAATGTTTTTATCTGTCTTTATCCAACAGCCTGCTTTCCGTTATGACTGTGTGGTACAGACTACAGGTGATACATGGCATATTCCATATAAAGACACTTTTGAGGAAAAATATTCATATCAGGTACCAAGAAAATGGCTCTGCATTCAACAGAAATTATGAAGAATGTAACTGCACAAGGCTGAAGCTGCTATTTTTTTTTCTTTTTAATCACTGTTGCTGACTAAAAGAACTCAGCAGTACAATTATGGAATTAATGTGTGAGGCCTATAACTAAAGAAAATTCAGTAACTGCATTTTGTCAAAATCATTCCTGCAGTAAATCAGTGAACATCAATGGTGGTCCAGCAGGGATGAATTAGGTCCATTATTTCCATCTTTACAGGCAATTTCTGTAGCCTCTCAATGTGATTTGAATTAAAACTTGGTTTTCCCTCTTGGAATTTCAGGTTGTATTTTTGTAATCTTTTTGTTTGCTCAAGCTTTTCTTTTACACTGAAATTCATAAACTTTGTACTTCAAAGAAATTAAGCAGAACTTCAAAAGTACCTTTAAAATGGGCAGGCTGACCTTGCAACAGTGTCACACCATGTCCATAGCCAATAGAGTTAACAGGGCCAAATGGTATGTTTACCATTTGCCAGACACACATGGGCCTACTGCTTCCTCACACTAACTAGAATTCATTTGATCACATGGAATGCAAAAGATTTGTTGTAGCAACATATATTAAGATTTTATTTTGAAGAATTGGGAAACAACCAGTGGGATATTGTGTGGCTCTTTCACACTCTTAAATTTGCTGCTTCTGTCAGGGTTTCATGTCACTGGAATAGTTTGCTTATGGAAGTGCATGAATTTTCTGAACAAAAATTGATCATAACTGGAAATTCTTATGGGCAGTAGTAGGATAAAACTGAATTTTGTACAGATATTTTTATAAAACCTATCCCAAGTTATAAATAAAGCAAAAAATATAGTATATATTAGAGGAAAAGTTATTGCTTGTAAGTTTTTGTATGGTAAACATGCTCATTTATTGCACTTACCACTTTAATGAAAACTTTTCTCCCCAAAAGCCATGGAAATACCACATTAATCTCAGATGAAAGATCATGGTTTCATCACATTTGTCTTGCACACTGAAAAATCCTCAGTTTGAAACTGAGCTGAATCTTACAGATCCTTTTGTATAGTAGTTGCAGTCTGAGCTTTTGGAGTGCCCCATGACAAGCTCCCTCAGGACTCTTGGCGTTCAAGCATGTTCTCTGCTATTTTTCTTTTCCACATCAGAGAGCTACCCTGACACTTTTTCTACTCCTGGTTTGTAAACCAGCAGGTGTGATTTGCATCAGTCATGTAATTCAGGTACTGTGCAGAAACTGTCCGGGAGCTGGATACCTCTTAAGGTAACCTAGATCCTCAGTTTAAAATTCACCATGTTGTTGGTAGCATTCATCACAGACCCCTTTTCTGACAGAACATGCCAGCTCCTGTATGTCATCTGCTTTCTGGAGTTTGCCAGGGAAAGCAGAGACTGGATCTTCTTCTCTCATGCCTGAAACTGATTTACATCTTAATTTGTCAGAAGATTGTTTTTACAATTCTGTAAGTCATAGAACTGCCATACCTCCTTGAAAATGCAAATACTGCTTTGTTAAAGTAAGGTTCTTCTGTACAGGACTGCTTAGTTAGCAACTGCTACTCTGTTTGAGGGTTAATTACCCTCTGTGTGAAGTTCCTCAACAGCATAAACTGACATGACTCAGTGCTGTTACAGTCCCAGTTTGGTACTAGCTCTGGTGGTCACGCAGTCATGAGCTATTCAGAGCTGGGTCAGCTGACTGCAAACCCTTCAAAAAACTTGTTTTGGCTGGATCAGAATTGGCATTGTTGTACAGAACTAGCACCATTGCACAAGTACTAGTACCTGTGTGGGACAGGAGCTGAAATGTCAGGCTGCAGAAAGTGGACCCCCTGCAGCTCTGCCTTGTGTCAGCTTTGGCTGAGCAGAAACTGCACCTTCAGGTTATCCATTTTGTTGCCAGACATGCTCATCCACTGAAGTTTGTATTTTGCCTCGCCCTGGTCGTTAACAGACATGCATAATATCAACATCTAACTGGAATAAAAGCATCCTGTACTTCCTTTTGACCGAGAACAGACATGTTCCTCATCAGTCTCTTGGGTTTCATCTCAAAACCTGTTCCTACAGAGATACCATAATACCTTCTAAATAGGAGCACTTCCTAAATACACATCCATAGTGTGTTTAGTGGAAGATGGAACAGCATCTGGAATTTACAACAGGAAGATATCCCAACATCAGCATTAAAATTGTTGTGACTTCTTTTTTTCCTTATGTTTGCTGCTAATACACTTTACTGTAGATCCTTGTAGCGAATTAATGACCTCTCTCTGGAACCAAAGAGGAAACATCAGTGATCAACCTACAGACTCAATTGCATACTACGTGTTCATATAGATGTAGACAGTCTCCAGAGGCTTGGTTCTGTCTGAGGTTAATTATTTGCATTTTATTTAAGATATTAGTGAAATAACATTCCTTCTGTGTTACAGTAAGTCTTCAAATTTGAGATTACTGAAACAGGGAGTTTAGAAATAACAATGAATATGAGGATTTGCTTCTGAGTATGTAAAAGGAATTCTGGGAGGTTGCACTGGCAATAGAACTGAGAGCCAGACTAAAGCACACTGACATGTACCAGCAGATCTGCTTGACATCTACTACTGCTTTTGCAGGGGTACAGTAAAAACCCAAGGATTTTCAATGTATGTCTGTCAGTATTTTATTAGATTGGTGGGTCCATGCTGAATGCCAGAAAGGCAAGTCCCCCAAACATGCCAGCAACTGGTACCCCCGAAACCATGGCAAATGACACTGACTGCCCCTTGCTAGCACACTGAGGGAGGAGAACAGGAATCACAAGGAACTAATGCTTAGCTTAGCCTGCCATAGGCCATAGAGACAGAGACGCTTTGGCAAGATAGACTTGAGGAAGACTGAACTGATTCAGCCTGTGCTGTAGCTGTTTTGTGAATAGCTTCATCTCCAAGCTCACCCACTTATTGTTTACTGTGTTAAAAACATGTCAGTAAGAACAGTCTTCCTCAGGATCCTGCAACAGACTTCAACTGTCATATGGTTGATCAGAGGTGATGAACAGTAAACTGAAAATAGGTGACTGCTCTTCTGAAACAAAACCTTACTTTGGAAGCTGACAAAATTGCTACATAGGTGGAGAAAACTTCTGGAAGCTATATCCTGAAAGCAGCATGACTTCCACTCTGTCATGTTCATGGTATTGAACAACTATTACTGTTTCCTTGGTCTACGTCAAATATTGAATCTTTGATTTCAAACACTTAAAGATTTTCTTGCTTGGTTACTTTTTGGCAGTCAGGCTGAATGCTTGTTAATTACTTCCTTTTTCCCATCCCCTTTTCCCAAGGGAAAAAAAATCTGACATTAAGCTCCGGGGTTACAGAACAGAAGAGCTTTGTGCATGGAAGGACTGGGAGGGTAGGAATCCTCAGCCAGGAGAAAGAGAGGTCTTAAGAGACCTCTTAAGAGAGGTAAGGGTCATGATAGTTGTGGAGGGGATGCACAGGGATTGACTGATTGCTGTCTCCTCCAGTACAAAAGCGGCATCAAATGGTGCTGGAAGATGGAAGGTTCAGATGAAAAGTAGGGTTTCAGATTAAGCGACATCGCATCGTTATACTGAGCAACTCTTTGCCACAGCATGTCATGTATGCAAGAATTTCACGTGAGTTCAAGAGGAGACCAGCAAGTTCATGAAAGAGAAATCCAGCAAGGGTTATTAAATAACCAGACACTGTCTCTGCCTTGGGAAGTCCCTCCAGCCAGCTGGAGACTCAGAGACAATTCAGGGAGTATATCATCAAAGGCTCTCCATAGTCATAATACTACACTTTTGGCCCCAGTTGGAGACAGGGCACTGGGCTGGACGGACTGTCTGACCTAGCAGAGACGTCCTTATATTCTGAGTGTGTTCCAGTGCTTGCATCACTGCTTTAAACATTCCATGTCTGCCCACAGATGGCTTCCCTAACGAAGGAGACAAACTCTGTGTTTTGTAATACATAGCAAGACATGTTATTCCCCATGGCATGAATAAGCAAGGAAAAGTATATTGAAAAATGCAAAAGGCAGACTCTTAATGTATGTCATACATGCACTTGAAATCTGCTGTTTCAACAAATCTCATAATCTCTAATAACTAATCTAACAATCATCTTTTTAAAACAGAGGTGTAGATAGGAAAACACAGCTTTCCCAACTCTTTTAATGACCGACTAAAAAAAAAAAAAAAAAAAAAAAAAAAAAAGCCTTCCCACAGAGCAGGGGAAATCCAAGATGCTGAAAGGCAAAAAAAGAGCGTATATTCACAAGTTCAAATTTGGGGACTTTCCCTTTGCCCCGGACACCAGCGTTGCATCTGTTACACGTCCCGTTACAGCGCAGCTGCGGCGGCGCTGCCTCGCGGCGAGGCTCTGAAGCAGCTTCTCGCAGGCGAGCGCGTCGGCCTCTGCAGCTACACTCGCTGAAGAGAACACGTGGAAATGTTTTTGTTTAGCAACCAGGAGTCGTTAAACACATTGC
>NW_010116857.1:0-24366 GCF_000699245.1 Pterocles gutturalis
GTGACAAAGCAGGATGGGGGCCTGGAGGATGATGAGGGGTGGCACTGAGGGAGGATGGGGGTCTTGGTAGCAAGGGGGGCAGAGCTGGGACAGGACAGGCGCCCGCGAGGGGAGAGGACTGGGAGGAGCGTGGCCTAGTGGAAGGTGTCCCTTTCCATTGCAGGGGGGTTGGAACTAGATGATCTTCAAGGTCCCTTCCAACCCAAACCATTCTGTGATTCTGTGGATGGGGGTAACTGAGCTGGGGCTGGTGGATTTGATCAGAGCTTGGGCAGAATGAAGGCCTGGGGGGGATGAGGGAGCAGAGTCAGACAGAATTGGAGGGGGGCAGCAGGGCTTGATGGGTGGTTAGTGCTGGGGCAGGAGGAGGGAGCTGGGGAGGGTTTTGGAGATGGCAGTGTTGAGGCAGGCTGAGGGAGCAGAGCTGGAGGAGAGGGCCTGGGCAAGGAGGGAGTTGGGAAGGATGGAAGGTGAATTTGCAGGGATGTTTGCTTTGGGTTAAGCAGCCTTCGTCAGAACAGGCCCAGCATGGCGCCAGCACTGGTACAGAATGTGTTGGGGGAGCTGAGGAACAGGAAGCCTGTGTGTGGAGCTGTGGCTTCAGCCTTTTGCTTTGAGGGTGGGGAGGAGATTCCAGCCTGCCCTGCTTTGCTTTCCTTTCCTGAGCAGGAGGGATGCAGGCCCACAGCTCTGTTGTGGCCCCTGGTGCCAGCCTGATGGGTATCATGGCCTTGGGGGGTGGATTGGGGGGACTGGTTTGCACCTGCATCTCTGTCTGGGACAGTTCAGTCCCTGGCGAACCAGTGATTGTTTTGCTGTGAGTTTTGCACCAGGGCTGTAAAGGTGTTTGAGCACAACTTGGCTCAGACCAAAGGGGGTCCCTTCGTGAAACTGTCCTTATCTGCAGCCGAGCTACCCATGGGCTCGCTGTGCCGTCTGCTGGCAAGAGTAATGCTGGGCACCTTCGTACAGAGACAAAGCCTTGAGAAGCAAAGCTCAGTGTTGTTATCTCTAGGGCGGAGCCTGCCCTGGTGCTTCAAAGAGCAGGGCCCAGGCTCCTCCAGGAAGGGACCTCCTAGGCAGGTGTCTTTTCCTGTGTCATCTTTTCTTCCAGTGGTTTTCGAAGCTCTCAGCCTCTTGTGTGCAGAACTTTGACAGAGGCCATTTCCTCTGCTTTCACCTCTGGGTTGACTTCTTGTTCAGGTTTATTGTGGTGTTTGGGGTTTTTTTTTTTTAAATAACCTCACAGGCTGCACTGCCTTGTGGGATAGCCGAGCTGCTTGCAGGCTTTCTATTCTTCTTGGGCCTGATCGTTTAACACAACAAGTTACCTCAGAGCACAGCACCACACTGGGAAGAGATTGCTCCTAGATGACCATTATGGTATTGCAGCTGCATCCATTAGAAAATACAACATGTATGGAGGTTACTAGCGTGTGTCAAAAACACTTGTTCATCACAAGTCCGTACCAAGGCACTCTTCCTACTGGAGAGAGAAGAATATACGTGTGTCCCCGTGTTGGTGTAAATGTAGTGGCAGTAGTCTGCGGTTTTAAACACCCCTTGGAACCCTGACTCTGTGTGACCAGAGCTGGGGTTGCCTGCTCTGCACCAGCTTGCAGGACCGCAAAGTTTCTGTTTCACTGTACAGCAAAGCTTCCCCGCTTTTGTGTTGGCATGCTTGCGTGGTGTGCTGATTGTTCCTGGATCAATTCTTAGTGTGGCTCATGGTGCTCTGCTTCTGCCTTTTACTCATCTACAGTGTGTTCTTTTCTATAGATGTCATTTCTAGATAAGTTTTGTGCCTTGAATGTGTTGCTGGGGAGAGGAAGTTACTTACTTCTGCATTTTCTTCTGTGCTTGTGCTGGGACCCTCCTGTCCAGGCAAGCACAGGGTGAAGACAAAGTTTGAGATGTGCAGGGAGGTGTATTTTGTTTTTCTCTGGATTTCAGGTCTTGTAGAGAACTGGTGTTACGCAATCTTTATTCATGTGAAATTTTGTTTCCCTCCAGCCACAGTTCTGGGGTCACTCCTGTGGCACTGAGCCTGGAGGCAGGAGCGGATCTCCTGTATTTCTGTATTTTGTTGATGGTTTTCCTAAGGCATGTCTTGGGGATGGACGCAGGACAGTCAGGGCAAGGTCAAGCCTTGGGGAATGAGGTGGCTGAGAGGAGTGAGTCTGGACACATGGACCGAATTGCTTTTGCAGTATTTGCTCCAAACCAGGAGCAGGGCAGATGCAGTGCATGGATTTGTATGTAGTGGTTGTCTCAGAGCCAGGTGTACCTGGTGGCTTCAGCACCAACCTGGGAGTTGGTCAGGGTGGGGTTTGTTTCCAAATTCTTTGCCAGAGACTTGTTCTGTGATGTGGGTGGTGTCCCTCCTGTCTGCTTCCCATGGCCACTCTGTGGCCATGATTCAGCAGGCTCCTTGCAGAGCTTTCCTGGAGCATCAGGTGAGAGACACTTCGTATTTCACCGTATCATATAGAACTAGGTCACGTTTAGAAGTCAGACCTAATATGTGCTCATAACATATGTTGTCATATATACCTCCTCTGCCTGGTCCATCCGCTGTCTTTGGAGTTCTCAGTGTGGAAGGTGCCTTGGCAGGCTGCAAACAGAGATCAGTGCTCGAGGCAGGGCCTAAGCCATGTGCAAGAGTCCTACCTTGACAGGGTCCTTGGCGCTTGGCAGCATCCACCTTTAACATCCAAATTTAATTTGTTTTAGTGAGCAAAACCCATGGAAGTCTCACCTCCTTGGACAGCCACCACTGAACAGAGGTATTTAGATAAAGGTGGTGACAGATAATGGACTTCAATGCATCTGATTTTTTTTTATTTATTTAGTATTGTAATTTCTTTTTTTACATCAATTTCCTTAAACCAACTACATTTTGAAAGAAAGGCCTAAAGCTACCAGAACCTGTTGAAATAACTTGAGTTAGGAATTTGCTGGTGAAACTTTAAAGTGTCGAACTGCTGCAATGGGGGAATACCTGGTCAGTATGAAATGAGGCAACTTGTGTGCTTTTTGCAGATGTCAAGAGAATAAACTGTTCCGTAAGCTTTTGACTAGTTCATTTTGACTTGAGAAGTTGGCTGGAAGCTGGAGTCTCACTCGGGTTTTCCTGTTTCTGATAGAGGTGTGATGTGAGGGGATGAGCTCTACCAGTTGGAATATTTTGTTTCTCATCATTGCTTCCCTTTGCTAACTGCACAGACAGAAAAAAACCCAACAAACAATTCAAGTGTAAAACATTTTGTTGACCATCCTGTGTCTGGTGAGTACTTGTTCTGTTTAACACATGGGGAGGAACTGCCTCCCGAAACAGATTTGCTGTCCAGTTTTAATTTAACTGGCCCCACCGAAAGTGTGGCACAGGGCTTTATTCATGGGGTTTGGTTTTCCAGCCATACATAGCTTGCCCTAAATCTCTGGTAAATTAATCATCTGTCTCAAACTGTTACTTGATATTTACCCGCTGTGCAAAAGAAAACAAATTTGCATATCTAGGGAACAGTGTGCCTTTTCCCTTGGTTGGAGGTGGAGGGAAGAGAATCTCAAATTAAATCGTTGGTTTCTTTACAGCCCTTAGTAGGTACAAATCTGCAGGGCTTCATGTCTGTTAGCTACATAGGAAAACAGCTGAAGCTTGAACTTCCCTGATGTAGAGTGGTTCCTGTGAGCTGGTTGGAGAGCTGGGCTGAAGCTGCACCTGCATGCTTTATGGCATTCCCCATTTGTGGTTGCTTTGGTGCTCGTTGGCTGTGGAGCTGAGCCCTTCAGACAGGGAGGCTGAGCAGTGGGTGAAACCAGGTAGCGTGAACTTTGTGTTCGTGATGTGACATGCAAAGTGAGTTCATTGTGGGAGACCGAGGAGTGTCTGGAGGCTGTCGGACATGCTGGGAGGATAGAGGAGCTTCAGGTCCTGCTGGGCACCACTGAGAAAATCCCTGCGGGATGGCTGTGGCCATCCATGGCTCCAGTACTTCAGGGGAGCTCAGCAGCCCCACCAAAACAGAGGTTGCTCCTCTGCCACCCCCTTCTCCTTGCTGACATGGGTGTTTTTGCGGCTTTGGGGGAAACAGGATTGGGGAAGTGACCTAGGTTAAAATTAAACAGGCAAAACTGGGTATTTTTAGCCCAGATGAATTTCCTCATCCCATTCATTGTGCGAAGGCTGCTTCCTGTGGCGCAGCCAAGGAGCAGAGATCAGGTCTCCATCCTTCAGCAGCAGTGGCAGGTGCTGGCTCAGGGTCCTCACAAGCCCAACCTGGAGCAACACCTCTCCTCCGGCATGACCTTACCTTCTGAAACTCAATCTGCCTGCCTCTGAGGAGTGCTTGGGCGATGGTGCAGGCAGAAAGTGGTACCTTTGGGCTCAATGTGGTGTGGGCAGCACTGTAAACCTTGACTGTCTGTGTTGGTTGAGCATGCTGTAGGTGTTGGAGCATAGCTCCTGGGCTGCCACAACACATCTGGCTTCAGCCACCAGAGAACATGACTTTTCATTAATGATGGATTGCAGGCCACCTCTGTCTGGAGCTAGACAGCGCTCTGCTTTCCAGCAATAGCAGAGGGAACAGGAGGGAAGAGCAGCCCGGATCTGCAAAGTGCTAGGCTTTTGCAGGTTGTTTTGTCATCACTCCAGCCTCACTTTTCATCTCAGATTCCCGAGAGGGGCCTGCTCCATGTTATCCTCTGAGAACGGTTTTCACTGCAGCCACCAGTGCTCAACACTGGAGAGAAGCAGCTGTCGGTTGCTGTACTAAAGAGGTGCAGTGAATGGTGTGCACAAGATGTGGCTCTTCCCTGGAGATCTGACACAGCGCTGACAGCTGATCGCTCTGGTGAGGAACCACGGGCTGCCTGCCCGCAGCTGGAATGGAGACGTCGTGTGAAGACGTGGCTGGAAGCAGACCTGCCCAAACCTGCGTGCTGCAGGACCAGCCTGTGCTTTGTCCACTGGGAATCCCAATGCCTTCCTACCATCCAGCCTCCTCCAGGCTGCCAGGCCTGCTGTGAGGAAGAAGCGTGGGCATGGAGGGGTCACCTAACTTAGAGGGGAGAGGCGGCATGCGTGGGGGCTGCTTTACGCTGCTTGGCATTGCCCTGATGGAGCACTCCTGCTTGAGTTTGTGGTGGGTGTGCTGCCGAGCTACGGGAGCTCTTTGATTTCATACATTCCCGCAGCTTACACAGAGTAGCTTTTGTTAGCTGAGCGAGGCCCAGGAGTGGAGGAACTGTTCAGATAATTTTAGACATTGCTCATAATTTTTTTATTGGGGTGACCTTTCTGTAGCGAGAGCCTGCAGTCTGTCACTGAATCTGTCTCATTCTCTCCAAACTGTGTGTTGACTTCAGTGATCTGAAAGCTCTGCTCAGAGCTTTAAGCTTTGAGATAACCTCTTTCTTTTTTTCCCCTTTTCCTCTGGGGCAAGAGATTAGAATATCTGCATGCCTGCTGCTTTTAAAGTAATTGCCATCCTCCTTTATTAGGTACAGACCGTAATTGTGATGTAGGAGATGCTTCAATGCAGTTATCGGCCAGGTTTGCATTTAGGTCTGTTTAATATGGAAGATGAGGGCTCTTATATTATATTTTCTTCTGTTCTTAAATTTGTAACATGGCTAAGAGTCTCCATGGCCTGAGAATGAAGCGAGGAAGTTTGGAAGTTGTCCGAGTCAAAATTGAGGAAGTGCTGTCAGAAGAAGATTTGCTGTTGCTCTTAAGTGTTTGCTGGTATCTCTCCATGGGTGCTGTGGCTCTTTGTGCATGTTCTGCTGAAGTGAAAAATATGATTTGGAGCTGACTCTGTATTAGAGTGTAGGAGCCATTTGGAGATGAATAGGAAGAACATGGGTAAGAAGACGTAAAACCTGTCAGGGCCTTTTATTGTTACGAGCACAGGGCAGAGGGGATTTGGTGTGGATTTGACTTCAAGCCTGGTAAGTGTTATCAGAAAAGGGACTGCTGCCACTGCTTGGAACAGCTGCCATTTTAGCATCTGAGTTCAGGCACGATTTTGAAGAGAAGTCTGGTCTGGTTTCGGTGTTCAGTGCAGAGAGGAGCCATCTTGGTTACTCCAGGTATGAGCTGGTTTTATTGTCTGTTTGGAGCTGAGGGTAGCAAAGAGGGAAGCTTGCTGGGGGAGGCTCTGGTTCAGGTAGCATTGGTGGCAAGGAGCTTGCAGGGGTCACAGCAGTTCTTGGCGCCCAGAGCAGATGGGCCGTACTGTCTCAAATCCTCCGAGAGTAGCCAGGCTTTAGTCTGGTTCTTGGAAATTTGAATCAGGACTGGAAGTGAACCCCAAGTGAGCTCCCAGCTGCCCAGAGCCCTGCTTCAAAGTAAAATGCAAAAAGGATGGCTGGGATTTACAGTAACTCTGTGCTGAGCTGCTAAACTGCCGATTTTCACCGTGGGTACAGACGGGCTTTGTCACAGAGGCAGGGGACACCAGAGCAGGGTAGACTGGAGAGAGCTCTTCAGGATCACACCAGTGACCTGATGGTAACCGGTACTCACCCCGCAGCAGCACAGCTCTGGTCCCAGGCCCGCTGTGCATCCTCTGCATGAGAGCAGGGCATGCTGAGGGGGCTAAACACGGAGAGGACATCACTGTGCTTCCGCAGGATGTTGGGCACGTCCCTGCTGCTAATTCTGTTGGTGGAAGATGGGGTTGATGGGAGGTCGAGGGGAAGTGATCGCGTGCGTGCAACCTGCGGTGCCGTCGCTTGTCCGGAAGCCATGGGAGGCTGGAGGTGAGAGCTCGTCTCCCTTCTGCCTGGGGACTTCTTGATGGAGGAAGAACAATCTGGGTAGCAAAAGGGATTTTTTTTCTGTTGTAGAAACATTTTAAGTAGCCAGGATAGTTTTTGTGAGGTCAGCCAGAGAAATAAATAGAAGCACTTTAAACTTTGGGGTCGTAAGGCTGCTGAACTGTGAAGGGCTAAGAGAGCTCACTTCACTCTCAGACACACTTCTGATACCCTTCTCTGTCTTCCCCTGGGCCGGACCAGGCCTGGGTTACTTAGGTGTGTGTGAGGCAAGGCAGAAAAACCACCCTGCAGTAGATGACAGGGCCGGTGTGGCTGCGAGGAGCTCTGTATGCGACTCATGTGAGCGCTAACTTCACTGAGGCTGTGCTTTGGGAGTGGTTGAGTATTCAAAGTTCTGCCCAGTTACCTGCTTTTCCCTTAAACATCTCCCTCTTCACCATCCCCAAGTACAAGAACCAAGCCTCTTGGGAAATCAGTGTTAAAATAACTTCTCTAAGAAATCCATGCTTGTGGGATGAAACGTTCGGAAATGGGGCTGTGTCTGCCGTAAGCTTTTGTGTGCAGAGCAAAGGCTGTTGCGCAGAGCCATTAACTGACTTTGGGTACATGGTCTTATATGGCTCCTTGAATAACAGTGACAAGTGATCTTCCTGCCATCCCCTGGGGTACCTGGTGAATGAGCAGGGAATCCTTGTCCTTCATTGGCAAAACCACTCCACTGCTTGCTGGCTGTCAGTTGCTTCCCTGCATTGCTGGGAGGGAGGTGCTGCATTTGGAGGCTCTGCTGGGAGCCGGGCTCCAGGAGGTGTCAGCTCCGTGTGCATGGGGTTTGAGGTTTGAATGCTGTAACTCTGAGAAGACAGAACAGAGATTTAAGGATGCATACTCTTTAATATTCCTAGCTCTCATGTGCCTGACTGCGCTATCTTTAAAGCTTCCTACATAAGTTTCTTTTTTTATAAGAATTTATACTGCCATTCAGGCTGATTCCCAAGTCTGAGTGTGGTACTCTAAAAGAAGAACATGTCTGCATCGACTAACCGAGTGGGATCAGTGGGATTTTCTTTCATCTCTGCTCTGAGCAGTTCTCAGTGAGCAGAAGTGGCTTGGATGTGGCTTAAGGAATTGCTCCCCTTTCCCAAGAGCCTGAGTTGAATGTGCAGCCAGGGATGCCCTGTGACCATCCATCTCAGGCCTGGCTGGGAAGGGAAGATGAGAAGGAGAGGTCACAGGTAGCTGGCACAGCTCTTGAACTAAAGGACCTGCCTTGGGTGCACTGGCACTGCTGCTTTCAAGCCTGTGGTTTTTATCTTCAGAGAGGCAGCATAAAAGAGGGTGTCTCTCCAGCCTCCTGACAAAAAGGGCTGTTGCTTTTCACAGCTAATAACTTTCAAGAAGCGACAACACCTCATTGTTTCCACTTAGCATCTCCAACTGGGGGTTAATTGCTGACTTTCTACCCAAGCAAAATGTTGTTGACTCAGTGCATGGTCTGGGATCAGTGCTGTTCAGTGACTTGGTCTCTCCGCATTGCTCCTCTTGAGTTTTAGCACGTTGTGGTCATTCCTGGCTTCCAGGAATGAGGCTGTCTGCAGAAAAAAGCAGATGGAAGAACACTGCTTTCTGCTGGGGAAAAAAAATCATTAAAACCTTTCCAGAATATGGTGAGAGAAAGCAGATAATCAAGTCATTGCATCCTGTACCTTTCCTGGTGTACAGACCGAGGTGTAGCCAGCACCCAGCAGCATCCACGTGTGTGGACAGAGCAAGTTTTGGCAAAAAGATTGAAGCTGGGCTCTGAGCAGCGGCAGCGCAGTTGAGACCACAAGGCTGCCTTGACACACTGGCTTTGGTTTGGGGAGTTATTTCAGTGCGTTGGTTCAGATGGGTGTGAATGAACTGTTTTACAGGCTGGATTTCTGTTAGCAGCATCATTAGCCTGTACTCTGCTTAATACCGTACACTTTTGAAAAATAAGCAGAGAGATGCTGTGAAACAGCAGGAGCAGACTGGCACTTTTATCCTGTTTCATTTCCCACCCCTGCTCTCCACAGTGGACGTACCTTTACATCACTCCCTGTTGGAGAATGACCTATTAATACCAGTTCCCTTGGAGCTGCCAAAGCAGTGCCAGTCCAAACAAAATCACCTTTCAGAAGCAGTTAGATCTTTCATGGCATCCTACTCTTCTGCAGATCATGGACAAACTGGCACATAGAGTTTGTTAAGATGTTGTTAAATCATCATACCCAGAGCGTAACACGTGATGTGCCTTTGGCTCGCGAGGTGCTCTTGTTGCTGATCAGGAGTCCTAAAGAAGACACTGGGCAGTGTTCGGGCAAACCCAGATCTACAGTTTTTCCTGCAGAGGTAGTTGGCATAGCGTTGGAGTATTTTGGAAGGGACGTGGGGGGTCAGGATGAAGTGCATGTCTGGAAAATTTCCTTCTGTGGTTTGCTTCTAGCCCTGAACTTGGAGAAGGGGTCTTCTCCATGAGTGGGTTATCTCAACTTTTTTGCAAAGCTGCTGTTGATAGCAAAGGGGGCACCGTGTCAGGAAGGATTGCTCAGGCTCCGAGTCCCTTCCATGGACTGGTATCGCAGGAGCTTACAAAAGAGCCTCTGTCCCCAAACCTGTATGGCTGCTTTTCTGTACAGACACCATGCTTGTTAAAATGAACTCCTTAGTGACAAGTAGCTTTCTCAGATGTTTCTAACTGGAAATCTGCTATTTCAAAATCTATTAATAAACTACAAATAATAACAATCTCTGACAGCTTCCAGGCCTGTTTTACATCATCTGAGGTAAAATTGGTGCTTACAGGAATGAGAAGAAGTCCAAGATCTGTTGTTAAAGGTTATCTGCTAGTTGAACAGCAGGAGGTAGAAGGGTTTTCAGGTTGAGAGAAATACGGCATTGGAAATTAATCCTCTTTCTTGCACAGCTTGGAAGCTGCTGTTTGATTTCTCATTTACCTACTTTGTTTTCTTTGTTTTTTAGAAATAAACCAGAGGCAGTAGAAGTAACATTTGCAGGTAAGCTCCCCAGCTCTCATGACTTCTCTGAAAAAAGGGCTGGCCTCAACGGCCTGCCCGCGGTTATGCCTGGCATCCCCAAGTTCACATAGTGCCACTGCGGGGGAAGGAGAGCCACCCAGGGCAGACAGTGTGGACACCCTGCACTGTCCCCAGAGCTGGGGATTTGTTGGCTGCCCCACTGTTTTCTCTATCCATCTGCCTTTGCCGGGACTTCCCCCACAGCAGTGAGCTCAGTGGTGGCAGCGCTTTGTTTGGTGTGTGTGCGCTGCATAGCTCTCTTGCCTCGCCTGTTTTCCAGTCCTGCCCTCGATGCTACTTGTTATTAGGTCTTTAGCACCATTTGGTTTGGGTTGTTAGGAAGCTGGCTCGGGGTGACAGGCAAGATGAATAAGCTGCAGAGCTCCATGGGTAAGTGGAGCTCACTAGGTAGCTGGAGGGTTGCCTTTCCCTGCCTCCTGTCCTCCCTGCCCGTTCTGCAGTGAAGTGGAAGCTGTCTCAGCAGGCAGCAGCTGAGCTGCGTTGGCTGGCAGAGACGTTTTCTCCTCCAGGCTGCAGCTCTGGCCTGGTGGGCATGTCAGTCAGTTTCTGTGCTAGCCATCCAGAAGGCTCCTGTCTCTGCATGTTTGTATCCTCATGCATTGACCACAAGGCAATTTGCCAGGGATGCTAAATGACACTAGACTAAAGCTTTCTGTGATGGACAGGTGTCAAAACTTTTTCAGCCCTTTGAATTATAATGGGTCTCCCTAAATGACATTGCCACTTTCCTTAATTACAGATTACCTCTTGGTGTACGTGTGAGGGCTGGAGCAGGGGAACAGTGTCGCTCTATGCAGTTCCTAGAACACACAGAGAAAACCTTTCTCAGAAACAGGAACTGGTCCTTGTTTCCTCTGAATTCCTCACGTTTCTCTTGCTTGCTTCATAGACTTTGATGGAGTCCTTTACCATATTTCAAACCCCAATGGAGACAAGACAAAAGTGATGGTCAGTATTTCTCTGAAATTCTACAAAGAACTCCAGGAACACGGTGCTGATGAGGTGAGTGAGCATCTCTGGGTCTTGAGCCTGCAAGTGCTGTCAGCATGGGTGATGTCCTTGTGAAATTAGTGGATTTAACATCTAACCCTTAGAGAAGTGTCTGTGCTCCCATCTCACGCTGGTCAAAGGAGCATCCCTGTGCCAACTAGGAGTCCCACTTTGCTGGAAGACAAGAGAAAAGTGTGTTTCCACTTTCTCATGAGTAAGTAATTTTATATGACC
Source organism: Pterocles gutturalis (assembly GCF_000699245.1). Lineage (NCBI taxonomy): Eukaryota > Metazoa > Chordata > Aves > Pterocliformes > Pteroclidae > Pterocles > Pterocles gutturalis. The sequence continues at coordinate 11,088 of NW_010116857.1, forward strand.
CTGCAGCCCAAACAGCACCACTAATTTTGAAAGTCCAAACAAGTGTGAGGCCTGACTGTGCAGAAACAGTTTCCCTGACTGATGTGCTGAGCCCACAAGTGAAGGAAGGCAACAAGACAAATCCAGAGTCCCATGGTGCTGCTCTTCTGACTCTAACCACACTTGAGAGCGAGTGATGGGCTTCTGCTGTGTGTGCAGACCTTGGTCTGCAGACTGTCTCGTTCCCTTTTCACTGCTGCTGTGTAAAGTAGCAGGTTCAGTTCCTGTTGAATGGGCTGGGGCTGCGGAGGGCCATTTATGGTAGAAAGAAGGAGCCTCTCTGAGCTGTGGTTGGGTGGCAAGGCAGGAAGTGTGACTCAGTTCCTGAGTCAGTTTTCAAATCTCCGCATGGTAGCGAATGGGGTTCACCCAAAGCTCTTCAGCAGGCTTTTGCCTCTGGGTGTCTCTGTCCTTGGAGGAGAACAGGGAAACTGCTCCATGAATTTGTTGAGAATCTGTCAAAAAACAGGGGATTTCAACCCAGAGTGAATTCCTGTGAGTTGCTACAAGACCTATCAATGTCAGAATAAAAATTACTGAGTGGCTTTCCTGGTTCCTATATGCAGAGCTTTCTAGGAGCAGCATTGCCCAGGGTAGCAAGGAGCTGCCCCACTGAAGATACTGCTGCTGGCAAACAAGAGAGTCAAGCAGCCCAAATGGTGGAGCTCTCCCAGCATGTTTAGTGAGGATCAGCGTGGTGCCTGATCCCAAGAAGACTGGTGTGGTGGGCGAGTGGCTGACCCCACTGCATCCCAGCAGCCACTGCAGTTACAGCTGGAAAGCGGTGTTCCTCTCTGACCCCAGCTGCTATGCCAGGCCCGTTGCTCCACAGACTGCGCTGAGAGTGCAGGCAGCTGGACCAGCAACTTGCCAGGCTTTGAGAGAAAGATGGGACCTCTGCAGGACTGCCTTGGGAGTGCTGACTAAATAGAAATTACAGTTTTTAATCACCATTTAGTAAACTGTTGCTTTCTGTGCTTCCCTGGAGATTATGGAGCTTGTTTCTGCTCCATCTTTGGTGAAACCCCATTGTAAGGAGCACAGAGTGGGGTTCCTGCTAAGGCAGAGCATCTTCCTGGGCCACTGCAAGCAGGCAAGCTCTCTGCTGAGAGGAGGTTTTGGCATACAGAGAGCCTGTGCATCCTCTCTACAAGGTAGTGGGTGTCATTCCAGGAGGGCCAGTTCTGCCACAGCCTTATTGTGTTCTTCTCTGTGAAATACCTCCTGTTCCCAGCCCCCTCACTGACACAGAGCTATGGCTCAGTTAAAAATTGCCATTGATGTAAAATTCAGCAGTGATTATGTTTGAAGAAAGGTTTTTGCTGTGCTGTAGGCGGCTCTACTTCTGGGAGGCATTCAAGCTGCCTGGCAGTCTCCTCTCCATCCCCATCTGTCCCATGCAATAGGTTGAGACAGGGCAGGCAATCGCCCAGCCGTGCTGTGCCTGACCCCTGCTCTGAACTTGCTCTCCCAGAAGGAGAGGGACAGGGCACACTTTGCATCTGCCTTTGTAGCCCTCAGATCTGTGTTGTCAAGCTCTGCTGACAGTTTTCCTTTGAAGGTATGAGGTGTATGGAAGGGGTTTTCTTCCCCATGCAAGTTCAAGACTAGCAAGAACTTTTAAAAATTCCAGTTCTGAGTCCTATTCTGCAGTACATACCCTGTCAGTAGGGTTCAGGGAGCTCTGCCTAGAGCAGGAGCAGCCAATAACACTAGACATTGGTGACATAATATTTGTCCAAGTTCACTTAGCCTAATGGAGGCAGATGCTGTAATTTGATGTTTCTAAATAGAGACTGCACACGGCCTGAGCTGTGCAGGAGGAAACAACTCTGATAGCTTGTGCCCTCAATGTTTAATTTCTTTTCTAGGTATTGAAGAAAGTCTATGGAAACTACTTGGTAAATCCTGAATCAGGTAACCCTGCAATAACACTTACTCTGTGTGCGTGTGTGAATGCAATTCCAAAATGACTTAAGTTGCCTCAGAAATGCTCAAATGAAGGCTGTACTTCAAGAGCTTTATATCTGGGGTGCTCTGTACAATGATTGGCCATTTGAAAGGTGGCTCAGGTGCGTCAGGGCTGAAGTAGCTTGCAGCACAAGCTCTAACTCTTGATGCAGCCCTCCCCCGGGAAGCCTCTGTTCCTTACGGTTGGGGTCTTTGTTCTTCTCCAAGATGCTTCGTGAGACACAGGAAAACCATGGTTACCTGTGACAGCATCTCTTCCTACTCACTGCAAAAAGTTGGGAGCAGTTCAGCCAGCAGGTGTGTCTGGGAGCTCAGGAAGGAGCCCCACACGCGTTGCCATGACCACGTGCCAAGTTCAGTCATGGCTTCTGGCAGTGCTTGGAGTGGGAAGCACTTGTCGCTCGGACTTTTGGGAGGGCTTAAGGCAAAGGTGGACCTGTAAGTGTCTCTTTCCAGAAAATGTCTCTGGCTTCATTAGGGTCCTGCATAGATTATTAAGGTTAGTGGCTGTCCCTCCCCAGGTTACAATGTCTCTTTGCTCTACGACCTGGAGAACCTTCCCTCAGACAAGGACGCTATTGTGCACCAAGCCGGCATGTTGAAGCGCAACTGCTTTGCTTCGGTCTTTGAGAAGTATTTCAAATTCCAGGAAGAGGGCAAAGAAGGAGAAAAGAGAGCTGTCATCCACTACAGGGACGATGAGACAATGTAAGTGTTCAAACCAAGCAGCACAGGAGTTGGACAGCTGTCAGTACGCTCTCTGCTCTTGCTTGCACCTGTAGGTTGTGGTGGGAAGTCGGGAAATCCTACTGCTCTGTATTTTCACAGTGTAATAAGGGTTTGTCCTAGGCTGTCAGAAGTATCCAGTGAGGGTGATGCTCATCCCTCAGGCTGCAGAGATGTTACACAAGAGCCTATGTTAGTGGCAGCACTTGTGGCTGCATGCAGGAGAGGAACTGTCTGCTCCCAACAGAAATGTTTTGCTCCCTGTAAATACTGTCTTGAGGGAGGGGAAGTTTTCAGCAGCCAGGCTTGTGAATGGTTGTTGTATCTACTAGACCTTGTCATGCAGTTGCCTTCCTCATCCAGTTGTACTTCTTAGTTCCATTCACAGCTGGGTTCTCCTCTCTCACCCACCTGCAGGTATGTCGAGGCGAAAAAGGACCGCGTCACGGTTGTGTTCAGCACAGTATTTAAGGATGACGATGATGTGGTGATCGGAAAGGTGTTTATGCAGGTATGGAAGTTAAGTTATGGGGAAAGGGTCTGGTTCTTGATTCAAATGCCTTCTTGCTCAAAGCTGCGTAGCCAAACAAGCAGATGTTAGGCTGAAGTGAGCTCCCAGGCACTTTAATGCACATAAATGCTTTGCAGAGCTCCAGGCTGCACTGAGATGGAAGAACCACGTTAATAGGCATAGGTGGTGTGTGTTTTAATCCAGGCTTTTGCATTGTCATCTTTATTATCGATGGTCTTGTTCATGTGGACAATCAAATGTGTTACAGATGAGAAACACCATGGTGAATACTTCAGTATCCATCTCGAGGCCTTGTAGTGCAGCTAGCTGCGATATAGGGACTGCCAGCCAGCCAAGGAGCTGAACGTGGTGGGGGTGCTGTGAAAGGAGAAGAAGGGGTGAGGTGATGTTGTGCCATGCCTGGGATGGTGCTGAGAGTTGTCTTCACCTCGAAGTTTGTTCCTGCTAGTCCTCAAATGCTGCAGAGAGACTCAGCGGGTCAGTGTGGCTGCTCTTGCATGCCATGATGGGCTCTACAATTTGAGTGTTTGAGCTATGAATTTGCTTAGTTTTTGGGCTTGGATCAATCATCATAATGCCAGGTACTTCTGGACTCAGTTACCCTTTGCAACTGCCATTTAGCCAGGAAGCATCCAGAGGCCCGTAGTAAACACTTCACATGTTTGTTAGCAACTGCGTGCAGCCTGTGGAGATTGAGGCATTTGCTGCAGCTGGGGAAGGCTCAGTGCACACTGGTATGTGTGTTCATCCATGCTGCTGGCCTGCCTAGCTCACTTTGTGTCGTCTGGAGCACCTGGGGAGCCTCCTGCCTGGGCATAGCCATGGAGCAGGGTCCTGCAGGGTGTTCCAGGGCTAGAGGAGCTTTAGCCCATCTGTTCAAGGGCACCAGGCTGTGTTGCTGACAGGCTTATGGACAGCAAGTTACTGGCCCAGTTTGCTGGATACGAGTTTACCTGTGTTAGGGTGCATTAGAACAGGGTCTGTTGTGATGGGAGTCTTATCTTGCTGTTCTGCTCTCTGTTCTTTAGCTAGGGGCTGGGCATCTGCTCTGGCTTTGAGCTTTTCCCCACCAGTATATCCCACAGCCTGGAATTCAGCTTTTAAAACAGGGACGGAGGTGTGAGGTGAACAAAACAGCATTTGTGAGGCTCCAAGGGAGGTGGCAGGACTTCAAGGCAGTGGCTGTCCCAGAGTCTCCGTGTCCCAAGTTCTTGGTTTTTACAAGAGCAAACCCTGCTCCTGCCCAGCCACAAGAATTTCCACTCTGAGTCATGCTGGCTCCTTCCCTCCAGCTATTGCTCTTGCATAACACAGCCCAGTTGGGCATGGTGGCTGCTGGTCTGGGCTCTCATGGAGAAAATCTGACCATTAACTAACCAGTGACGCTATTTGAACCATTTCACCCTCTGGCATAAGCAGGCAGAAGTGCAAGCTAAGCATTTCATTAATGAAACCCCAGCAAACTACTCTGCTCTGTAAAAGGGGCACAGATGCTCCTGCTCTTCCCCAAGTGAGTTGTACTCAGAAGGGAGGAGGTGCAGGCTTCACACACAAGCTTCAAACCCTGTAGATGCCCCGTAATGCCTTGGCAAGGACTCCTGGTGGGAGATGCTTTCTCAAATAGCAGAGCCTTTACACTAGGTGCAGTGGAGACCTTGCAGCCCTTCCTGAGAAGGAGGAGCAGCACTGCCTGCTTTTGCTGGAAGCATTGGTGGTGTTCACTTTCACACAGGAGCTGTGCTGTATGATGTGCTTGCTAAGAGGTGTCCCTTCCACAAAACACCCACAGCAGGAAGTGTGACACTGAAAGCCACCCCAGCTGAGGGGCTGTGCTAGGGACACCCACCCCAGCAGAGGGGCTGTGCTAGGGACACATGTAATCTTGGGACAGCCATGCATTTTGGTCTGGTTTTGCTGGGAAAAAGGATTGTTTTCCAGAGGTTTGGCCTGATGGATTTGGTCCATGCAGGGAAAGGTTGGACATCTCCTGCTCAGTTGCCCTGTGGGCATGGGGACACCCCATTTGCTTTCCTGAAGCGTCGTAGTGGGACTCACTGTGGCTTTTTCTTGTTCAGGAGTTCAAGGAGGGTCGCCGGGCCAGTCACACAGCCCCACAGGTGCTCTTCAGCCACAGGGAGCCGCCCTTGGAGCTGAAAGACACAGATGCAGCCGTCGGCGACAATATTGGCTACATCACCTTTGGTAAGCAGGCAGCTCTGCGGCCTGGGGACACTCGGGGTGGAGAGAAGTTCCTCCTGCTGCATGGAAAACAGTCGCCTTCCCTGAGTATTCAGATGGGTCACTGGGGGCTGAAGGGACTTTGGAGTCACATTCTGCCTTGTCTGTGCACCCTTCACTCCCTCCTGCTCAGTGTGTCCCTTTGCTGTATCAGGTCACCTCAGCTCTGCTCTGGGTAAGAAGGTGTGGAAATGAACAGTGACCCATTTGGCATCTGCCTACAAAATAAGTTCAGCATTTTGGAGCAAGGAAAGTGTGGCTTTGCTGTGATACTGTGGAAGCTGGAGTTTTCATGTGCAAGTATTTGTAGCTTGTCAAGCTGCAGACACCTGCGTAGCGCTTGATCAGCAGAGGCAATCAAAGGGCAGGAGCATGGCAGCAAGTTCTGCTTCTCTGGCACTGTCTCTTTGCTCTGGGCCAAACATTTCGATCTTTGGGCCACTTTCCCCTGCTAGCACCTCTGCAGGCCAGCAGCCATCGCTTCCTCCTGGGCAGCAATGCTGATGGCTGAGCTGAGGAGCCCTGTTCAAAGGGAAAGGTCTCTTCCAGAGAAATTGGGGGGTAGTGGTTGGTTGTACTGTTAGGGTCACTTTCAGATTCAGAGCTCAGAGGCGGAGCACAGACATTGCAGGGGAAGATGAAGTTAGTGCTGCCCTCCTCCTGTGGTGGGAATGGTGCCCTAAGGTTAGGGCAGCTGTGGGAGGGCTGTCTAATGGCAGGTCTGGGATGGCAATAAGACTTCATTCTTGTCAAGCAGCAATTTCCATGTTATCTGATCTGACAGTCCCAGGTGAGATCATCACCCAGACAAAAAGGTCTTTCAGCCTTTGGATCTGGGACTCTTAGCACAGCACCAACCTGTGGAAAGAGCGAGCCACGGGACCCCTGCAGTAACCAAGCCTGGCTCTGTCACAGGGCTGCAAGCTGTTGGGCAGGGATCCACAGCTGATTTCAAGATGCAAGGGCAGACTGGATCTTGAAATTAGTTGAACAGCCTGGCTGCCCTTGTCTGCCTCCCAGCTCTCTCCTCCATTTGCTTCTCCCGAGCACTGAAGTAGCATCATGCAGTTTCCTACAGTGCTGTCATCTCTGGTCATTTGGCCTTGCCTGCAGCCTCTGGAGCGCACAGCTCTATTCAGCCTGCTGTGGGAGACGTGGAAAAGTGCTGCTGAGCGCTGTGTTTAACATCACAAGCGCTGCTTAATCTTGGTATGTGTCACAGTAAAGGGCTCTTTTGCAGAGAGTGAAGTAGGCATTCAGAGCAGCACACCCTGAAGCCTCCAGCACTGGAGGAACCTGACACCCTTGGGTAGCTTCGGGAGGCACTAAGGGTTTGTGTCACTCTCTTCTTTCAGTGCTGTTCCCCCGTCACACCAATGCTGCTGCCAGAGACAACACCATAAACCTGATCCACACATTCCGGGACTACCTGCACTATCACATCAAGTGCTCAAAGGTACCAAGGGGACGGGGCTGGGGGATACAAGGTCACTTTGGCCCATCTAACCTGATTGCTGCAGGGGAGGAGCATGGGGCAGGGCTGTCCCCCTCAGAACTTGCTAGGGCCTCGCATTGCCCTCCCCAGTCATGCAGGGGTGGCAAATGCCACATCATCACCTTCTCCCTGCTCTCTGGCACAGGCAGGGCCTGTTTGCTTCCCATTCTAGTAGTGAAGTAGGATTTTTCCCTTTTGAGTCTGGTTTCCTTTCTGTCTGGGAATAGAAATTAGGGTAATTGTTCAGAGAGACCTGGCTTTAACCAGGGCTCAGGCAGAAGTTTTCACTGTTGCCTCCTGCACTCCCCTCATAGCACAGTGGCTGTGCAGAGCTAGGTGCTTTCCCAACAAGGGGCAGAAAGATAGCTCCTACCCCATGTGCTGAAATCTTGGCTATAAAGGCAGGATCCTGACGCATCCCCATTTTGTCCTAATGAAACACAGGCTTATATTCACACGCGTATGAGGGCAAAAACATCAGATTTCCTCAAGGTGCTGAAAAAAATCCAGACGCAGAGAAGAAAGAAATGAAAACAATCACGTGAGTACCAAGGCATGGCCTGGCTGGCTGTGCTTCCCTGCCAGCCTCAAGCTTGCTCCTTCTCAGCTCGGCGTATCTGCTTCTGGGAGGACTGGGGTGCTGTAGGGGTGACCAGACCAGGGCCTGATGTGCTGGGACCCCATCTGAGAGAGAAAGGAGGGGTTTCATAGTGAGGTGCTTGCCTGGGTGCCTCAAGATGAAAGACTATCAGGGTGTGTTTGCCCTCCTGAGACCCCTGTACTCCCTCCACCACACTCACTGCCTCGCACATCCTTCGCAGGAGCTGGGTCTGTGGCACACCCTGTGCTGGCAGGTCCTTTGTGAAAGAAAGCCCATACATGGCTCTGTGAGCCCTGGTGCCTCCTCCACTGTCCCCTCCCAAGACTCTGGTGACATTAGTGAGGCTTTCCCCCATTGTATTAAACCTGGCTGATCGGCTCTGGGGGCAGCTCCAGCTCACGGGGGAGAGTGGCCAGGTCCTTCCTGGGGGGTTGCAGCAGTGAGAGTGGGTTTGTGCTGCCCAGTGAGGGGGTCTACAGCTTCACAGAGGCCTCGGACAGTAGATGGCTGGGGCCAGGAGCACTCACAGGCCACTGGACTGGCTGGCTGGCTCCCTCTTGTGAATAAAGCAGCCCAGAGTGACATGGGTGGAAGAGAGCAGTTGCATTAAGGTGTTTCTCTTGTGTCCTTTACCCTCTGCTGATCCCAGAGCCCCTTGCTGTCCTCTTTCTGTGCATCCTGGCATGTCCCCTTTGCGTTCCACTCTGGGGCAGCAGGGTTGTACCCTCAGCAAAAGCCAACCCCATCCCATAGCCCCGTGACCTGGTTTTACAGCCATAAACACCTGCAAGCTCTGAACCAGTGGTACCTGCTTGGCTTTGAGAGCTCAGTGCAAGCACATGCCCCCCAAAAAGCTCTGTAGCCACCCTGGGGCACCCCAGGACAGGGCCAGGGGCTGTGCTGACCTTTCTCTGCATCCTTTCAGGGGGAAGACGTTCACAACCCGTTAACGCCAGGGTTACTGAGGCTGCCGTGGAGGATGAAGGTTGGGGCACTTGCTACCCGATAATCGTAGCTTTTAATGTTGCACCTCTGTGGGCTCATAAGGAATTCAAGCAATCGGGGTCTGTTTGTACGACAGTTTGGGGAGTAATCTGCAGAAACGAGCTGTGCTTGCAAGGACTCGATCGTTACAAGAAACAAAACCTTAATTCCAGTTTGATTGACTTAATTTCTTTTCTTTTTTAATTTTTTTTTCTTTTCAAGCTGTTTCGCTTTGCAATATGTTACCAGAAATAAGTTGCAGTATTTCTTATGAGAATAATGCAATATTAACTTGTTTTCTTCTGAGTATTTGAGTTCAAAACTCCTGTATCTGAAGAAATACTGTTGGGGTTCATTAATAAAGGAGATCTTTCTATCTTAAGGGGCTGTAGGGCTTTGGCTTGTCAATGCATGTGGCCTTGCCCTGGAAGGGGTATTTAGAGTCACAGGCGCAAGGGGGATAATTACTGTATCTCAGAGCAAATTACGTCTGGTGATCTCTGTCTTGTGAGGCTAAAGTTGGGGTGCTGTACCCAGGTCGAGGAGTGAGTGTCCTCTTGTGTTAGGGAAGTCCTGGGCTGCACAGAGCAGGATTCTCCTACCCCCAGCTAGCAAACTGCACTCTTCCTTCCTTCCTTGACTCCCTCGTTCCCCCTAACAGGGAGAGTTAGCATGGGGGTCTCTGCCTCCACCCAGACCAGCATAAAACTGTCTGCCATTGATCCTTAGGCCCTGGAGATCCCTGAGGAGGGAGCACAGCTTCCAAGGTCCTCTTCCGCCCAACAAGCAGAGTGGATGGCATCCAGTTAAGTGAAATAATTTATATAATTAAAAGACATTTTCATACAAAACCCCAGGCTCAGCCCCCAGATGGTGAGGGCAAAGTGGGGCAGGCTGGAAAATTACAAAGCACGCAGCAGAGAAGGGTGGCAAAACCCATCTCCCTCCTCCCTCTGTACACAAGCCACATGGCAGAGCCCGGACACCATCCCTCTGCACAGTTCTTAGCGATCGGGGCGCTGGACGCAGAACACTTTGGCTTGGTGGTCACCAGAGGTCGTCACCACAATGGAGGCATCCCTGAGGGGAGACAGGGCTCAGAGCTGGGGCTGGGGGCATCCTTCACCCACACACCTGACCCAGCTGATCTCCCCCCTCCCCCTTAAGACCCTCAAAGTCTCAGCAGGGACCTGGGTCTGTCTGCTCCCTTGGGACCACACCTCTGAGGCCCCCAAAGGAGAGACTGCTCCTGCATCAAGGTCCTGAAGCTGGAGGCCCCTGCTACCCCTGGTCCCTCCACCCGGCAGGGAAGGGGTCTGGGGGTTCCCTGCTCACTTGTTGACAGCAAAGTCGAGGATTTCTGCTGAGTGCCCTCGGTACTCGCTGATCATCTTTCCAGAGCGGGCATCCCAGAGCCGCACGACCCCGTCCAGGCTGCAGGTGTACACCACGGCCGAGCTCTCCTCCCACAGCAACTGCACAATCCCAGACTAGGGCAGGGGAAGGCCACAGGGTGAGCACTGGCGACCTCCAGCAAGTTTCAGCTCACCCCACATGCGCACACACACACACCCCCCCACCCCGCAGTGTTATCTGCCATCCCCACAGCTAGGAGAGCCAGCCTGCACGGCCAAGCTATGGGGCACATCCTCTGTGTGGGGACTGCGGCTGCCTGTGGGGAAGCCCAAGGAGCTGAGGGAGAAGCACAAATCGGGAACTAGCCCCAGGAAAGCCCCTGGGCTCCCAGGGAGGTCTCAGGCCCAAAGCCAGCCCCCAGCCTGGGGAAAGGGGGCATGGCAGTACCTCGTGTTGGCACTTATGCCTCAAGCTCTGTGTGGAGAGATCGTAGATAGCCAGCGTGCCATCCAGGTAGCCCACAGCGGCCAGTGGCATCCTGCAGAGAAGGGAAGAGGCATTATGTGGGGAAGGGGGAATAGAAGCACTTGAAGGATCAAGGTTGAAAGCAAACCCTATGCCGAGGGGTACAGCATGTTGAGAAGGTGAGGGACAACCAGATGGCCGGGGCCATGAAACACCCCGATCAGGAAACGCAACACAACAGTGAGTCAGGAACCAGCTCGAGGTTCACAGGGGAGAAGACAACATCCTGGTGGGAAAGATCCCCAGCAGCCCTGTCTGAAGGGTATCCCAGCCAGTGGCCTATCAGGCCAGCCCAGAAACCCAACAGGTTGGGAGAGAACTGAGCAGCTGGTGTCCCTTGTCCTCCGAGTCCCTCCCAAGTGACCTGGGATCTCCACAGGCAGCTGGGGAGGATGGAGGTGAGAGAAACACAGCAGAATGAGCACAAGGGATGGAAACGGATCTGTTCGTAACAACCCATTAAGATCTAGCACTGAAGAGGGGCTGTTCCCACACTCACACGTTACAGAAGCCCAGTGACTCCACTGAGTTGGACTCTGCCTCCTCACCCTCGCCGGTGGGCACCTTGGGGGCCATGCTCTCCATCTTGAACACGCATACCACCTGGGGGGAGGGGAAGGGGAAGGGGAGACCAAGTCACACCGAGGTCCCATTCCTTACCTGGGACCAAGCCTAAACCCCCTGGCCACCATAAGTTCGACCCCAAAACCTCTGCTCTTCAGAGCAAACAAGGGGGGAACTACGAGCCCAGCGGCACCACGCAGCTCCAGGTCCCACCAGCAGCTGGAAGCGGTTGTGTTGGCCAAGGGCGCCGCCTGCTGGTGGCAACCATAGGCTGCTCGGGGCCGGCAGAGCCCGGAACCACCCGAGGACACCGGCCTGGCCCAGACAGGGGCTTGGGAGGCCGGTCCTCCAGGGCTCCTGGCTCTACACCCACCAGCACGGACCCACCTTGCCCGTGGCGGAGTTCACCAGCTTGGCGTGACAGTCCACAGAGCCCGTCATGATCAAACTGCCATCCTGGTTGCTGGCCACACATGTCAAGGGGTCCTGGTGGCCGTCTTGGCCTAAGTTGTGAGCAGGAGAGGCATGAGCTCTACCTGTCCTCCCCTCAGAGACCTGGTGGGCCTCAAAATCCACGCTTCTGCCCCCCCTTGCCCCCATGGCAAGGAGCATGGGGACAGGGAAACCCAGTGCCAGGCTCCCTCCGTCAGCCCCTGGCCTTGGAGGGTGCCACCTTTCCACCCAGGCAGAGGTCAGAGCCCGCTGGAAGGGGCCATTCCCCAATTAGGGAGCACCCCAGGTGCTTAACCTCTTCCGTACCTTTCAGGACATGCAGCGAGGTTCCTTGCTTCAGGTCCCAGATGCGCATGGTCCCGTCCTCGTACCCCACAACTGCTCGCTTCCCTGGGTGAGACAGACAGCGGATACAGCCACAGCTCCCCTCGTCCCTCCACCTACTTCTCAGCACAGTCTGGCAGAAGCAGGAAGGCAGATGGTGGCAGCAGGAGCTGGTGACATTCCCCACCCCTGACAGCCCCTGTGCCTCACCATCAGGCAGGATCCTGCCACATGTGGCAGGGCAGGCAGGGCCCTGGAAGGTTTTGCAGTCTCCGCTGGGGATCTTCCACATCCAGGAGTTGCCATCAGCTGTGCCCGCCAGAAGGACGTGGGCTTGGGGGTGCCACTCCATCCACTGGGCAGAAGGAGGGACAGGCAGTGTCACAGGGGTGGCATCCCCCTCACCACCCAGCTGAGTCCCAGTTGCCAGCCCATCAGCTCCCCACAGCACCAGGGGTGCTGCTGCTCACCTCCAAATCCCCCACCTCGAAGGACCACACTTCTTCCTTGGTGTCCACCCGCCACACTTTGATAAGCCCAGACATGTCACCCGTGGCTACAAACACAGAGTCGTGACTGAAGCCAGCACAGGTGACCGAGTCCTTGTGTCCTAGAGATGTCAAGGGAGAGAGACTGCTCAGGCTGAGCTATGGAGGACGGTCACGAGCCTGGCTCCAACAGAGCAGCGGCTGGGGAAGAGCTTGTCTGAAGAGATGTGGGTGGGAGAGGACACAGCTGCTCACTCAGCCAGCCTCGAGCACCTCACCTGAGCATTCGAACAGGAGCTCTCCATCACTCACGCGCCACACAAAAGCCTTGTCATCCTCTCCACCCGTCACCGCCAGCGTGTTGGTCTTGGGGTCGAGGCTCACGCAGAAAACAGAAGCTTCACACAAGAGTAAAGAGAGGCTACATTGGCTCAGATGCCGCTCACGCCCCGCCCGACATTCCCAGGGGATCCAAATCCCACACAGTGTTGGGTCTGGGCAGCACGTCAATGAGCTGAACTCCCAACCCAAAGCAGTGGGAATCAATTCTTCCCATGGGGGAAGAGCAGCACAGGCTGTGTGCCAAGCTCAGGGCAAGCCACCACGGTAGGAGGCTCGAAGGGCTTCTCTACTGGAGTGTAAGTTAGAAATGAGCAAAGCCCACAGCGTCACAGCCCTGACTTGTGACAGCTGTCCCAGGAGCAGCTGAGACATGGCAGCCGGGCAAGGACCTGCTGCATGCCCGTACTCTGGGGAAAGCCTGGGTGGGAGACCCCGCCTGCCGCTGCCCGTGCCCACCGCTCACCCGAGTGGAGGGAGAACGTGACCTCGCTGTCGTCCTGCGCCTCCATCCCGTCCTCCACCCCCTCGTCGTCCTCCGTCTCCCAAGCCTCGGCGTCGGGCTCTTCTGCCGCCTCGTCGTCAAAGTCCACGTCCTCCATCTCGTCGGCCAGGTCATCTGCGGAGGGCGAAGGTCAGGACGC
>NW_010116858.1:0-34586 GCF_000699245.1 Pterocles gutturalis
CTGATGTATTTGTAAAAACATTTTTTATTCTTTTACCGCCGCAGCCAGGCTGAGTTCTAGTTGGGCTTTTGCCTTCCTAATTTTATCTCTGCATGACCTGGCAAGATCCCTGTACTCTTTCTGGGTTGCCTGACCCTTCTTGCAGAGATTGTAGACTCTCCTTTCTTCCTTGAGTTCCAGGAAAAGCTCTTTGTTTAGCCAGCCTGGTCTTCTTCTCTGGCACTTTGTCTTCCTGCAGATGGGGACAGCCTGTTCCTGTGCTTTTAAACCCACCCTCTTGAGGAATGTCCAGCCTTCCTTCATAGTAGTATGAAAATATTCTTTTGCATATCAAAATTCTACAATATTTGAAATTTTATTTAAAAACTTTAACAACAAAAGCATAGTCATGTTTGGAATCGCTTGCCCTTAAGTATCTGTACAAAAATGTGCAAAATATCTCTCCTGTCTTTAACATGGTTTATGTTTTGTCAGCATCAGATTTCATTAAATGAAATTCAGAGGGGACATGTTCAGAAATGGTGCTTTTTTAAAACAGCTCAGTGAGTTTAGGGAACACATTTTTTTTTTCCTGCATCTATCATATCTGTCTTCTTGGTTTTAATGTGTTCCAATCTTTTTTTTTTTTGTTTTAACTAAAGTTCTTATTTTATATTTCATAACATCCAGGCAACTTAGGTTCTAAGAATAAATATGTTTCCTTGTGTTTTCACGTCTAAATAATTCAAGAAGATGAAGTGGTAAAAACTTTGCTTCCGAACATGTAAGAAAATGCTTGAAGAAAAAAAAAATCCACTCTCTACGCTTTTTAAAATATTTTTTCTTCTTGGGCTCACAAGAGATTAGCATACCACATACTTACTTTCAGGCATTTATCTTTAAGTAGATGAGTTCTCCTTTTTTCTATTTCTTACAGAAATCCAATAATGCATGGTAACCTGTAATACATGGCAGCATTTTCTGATCTTCAGTGTTATCAGTTTTCCAGAACTAAGGGACACTATTTGTTATTAAAAGAGAGTCTCTTCCTATTGTCCCTTCAATTAAATTAAAAACAACCATTTTTTCACTTTTCTACAAAATGCTTCATTTATTTCCTGCACTTGGATTTTGAATAGACTGTGGTACATGGGAAGTCAACCTTCTGTCTTTATGTAGGTGTCCTACACCACAAAAAACACTGCCGTGCCCATCTCATTTCTTGGTGAAGACTTCTCCTTCTTGCTCAAGCATAGCGCAGGTGAAAGTGAAGCTATAAACTTATTTCAATTTTTTCTGCTGTTGGAATTATTCTATTTTAGCTACCTCCTTTAAATCCTTCAGGACAACCAACAGGAGCTCTCCTAAAGCTGCATACATCAGTCTCTGCCTGAACATTACCAAGGTTTGTATCAGTGCCACTCCCGCCTTCCCTGGTCGCCTTGGCGCTTTTTATTGTCAGAAATCTCATCATCGCCCATTGTCAAGTTTGCCTCTGTAGTTTATTGCTGTTGCTTACTAAATCTTGTCTCCTTAAGACTTTCAAAGACAAAAAGAGCTCACAGTGTTGCACTAGCACATCAAAAAAAGGCAAGACAATTTGAACACAACCCCTCCACAGTTCAGAAATTTCCGAGTCCAAGATTATTGGAGACTGGTAGGATTTACCATAATAATTTCTAATTATTTATTAAAAATTAAAGTCCTTTATTTTTGTTGGCTTTGTCTTGCTAAATGATCACATGAAAATATTATAGGGAGTTGAGTTTGTATCACATAAACTGAGTTACCCAAATTCATTGTCCAAATTAAGAAGTGGGTCAGAAATGGGTACCAAGACATCATCTGAAAGAATAGCTTCCATGAACCAGCATCACCACCCCACAGCTAGCACACTCACCTGTTCACTGATGGGTCATATACAGTATGACCATATATGGTACATTCAGGATACAGTCTTCAATTGGTTTAATCTAATGCTTGCAAAAAAACTGAGTTCCAGTATTATCTTTGCCTAACTTGACATACATGCCAAAAATTTTAACAAAATAATTATACCGAAATTTGATTGTAAATGCCAACATTTTCTTCCTTTTACTTGATACTTTCCAATCCTGATAAATCAGTACATCATGGGATTTATTAACCTAAATATAAAAAAATCCTTTCATGTCAAATTATCCATAGACCAGTATCCTATATTAATCAGATTCTAAATCACTAAAACTCATTTTGCCTTTGTATTTCGAAAGCTAAATGTTTCATGCATTTTAACAGAATTAAAGTCCTTGCTAGCAAACAATGTTTCAATTTAATATTTTACAATATTCTTGCATTTCATTTAGATGAATCTTCAGTCTGAACTGCCTCAGTAGTTCTTTCTTTACTTAGTTTCATCTAGTTTGTACATTGTCATCATGATATATCCCACATACCAAATTTCTCCTGCATACATGGGCTTATATAGAAAGACATATTTGAGTTTACATGAATGGTACTTAAACAATTAAACATCAAGATTTTAATCACTGTTTTTCCGAAACCTTGCATTCAAGTACTATTTTTGCCACATTTGTTTTCATGCCACTTCAAAAAATTTGCAGCTCAAATCAGTACAAGGAATCAGTACAAGAAACCTGTGGGGTGGTGGTGGTGGTAATGTCATCCTACAAATTATAGGGTAATATTCTTCAATACTGAAATTTTTTTACTTCTCTCTCCAGGAGAGTAACAGATAGCAACCACTGCAAATGAGCCAGTGCTCAGCACTTCCATGGCTGAATATGGAAACCCCCATGTTCATGACAATGAAATAATTCATACCTTGCCTGTCAA
This sequence comes from Pterocles gutturalis, assembly GCF_000699245.1. NCBI lineage: Eukaryota > Metazoa > Chordata > Aves > Pterocliformes > Pteroclidae > Pterocles > Pterocles gutturalis. The sequence continues at coordinate 2,815 of NW_010116858.1, forward strand.
AAGGAGATTTCAATCTTTTTTTGGCAGAGACAGTTTTTTTAAAAAAAAAAAGTCAGAAGCTGGAGTTCTGCTCCCTTACCCCAAGTTTAGAAGAGAGATAGTTACATGAACTCTCTGCTTTGCTCCAAGACCTCACAAGCTCCCTCCACAGAGCTCCCAGAGTCCAGCTCCTACAGAGCTTTTGCCAGCAGTAATTGCATCTCCTGCCTTGCTTTCTGCACCTCAGACCAGCAGCCTTCTCTAGGCAACCACTACAGCATCCATCACAATACAAGCATGATACCCACCCAGTCTTCTTTAGGAAAGGAGGGGGAAAAAATCTTCTTTTCTTCCTAAAAAGTAACACTTCATGCTTCCCTTGGAGCACAGCAGCATACCACATGAATTCCAAAGACCACACAATCATTCAGCCTTTAGTCTCTCTGAATCTAAGACCATCAACTAAGATACTGAGCTAAATCATACTAACTAGAAGTTTCCATACATAAAGAAAATAAATGTCATTAATAGTAAAGGTGGAGTCTTCACTGCCCAGGTGGGGCTCAACAGTAGGCACACGCTGGACACATACCCATGTTGAATGTGGACATTTCTAAATTACACTGATGAAATGTATCTGTCACTCGGTTTATCCACACACTCATACACTGTGCAGTAGAGGGGTTAAAATCCTTTCCCCAGGACAGCAGACAAAAAAAGCAACGGGTACCACCCATTAGATCAAGTCCTTTCTGACATGAACTAACTAGTCTTCTAAACTAATTATCTCAACATATACCTGCCTCAGTGTTACTTTTTATCATCCACTCAAAGAAAGAACGTGCAAACATACTCAAGACATTAAAACATGTATCTGAGGATTCAGCTGCTCCATGTATACTGAGGCAGACAAAATCGCGGACCTGTGTACAGAGAGGAAAGTAACGCTGCCAACACAGACTAAAGATTCTTCAGCGCTGCAGCTCAAGAACAGAACGCGCAGTATTCAAGTTGACTAATAAACATTGTCTTGTTTTGAAATAAAATTTCTGCTCACTGCATACCTCCGGACAAGGCTAAATCTTGCACAGGAGTTCCAGTTCTTTCTCTAGAAGAATCATGAGATGATGAAATCAAGCAGCTGAAATCAATGCTCCAGCCTATGATTATGGGGTTCATCCTTGGGGGAAAAAAAAAAAAAAAAAAAGCAGGGGAGCTCCCAAGGCTAAAAGAACACATTCCCAGAAAGATCATACAAAGACCAGGAACACAGCACTCTGCCTGGCACCCTGACAATCACCTAGAAAGACTGCATTACTTGGCAAATAGAAAAGGGAATACTTTCCACTACTACCCTCTATTCCTTCTTGGTGCTTCACACTACCAAATTTCTCTGCCTCTTCACATTTTTACGATTCTTCCTCCACTTCTTTGCTCCTAGAAGGATCTTTATCAAACAAAAATTATGTGAAAACATCTCAGAACCTGTAAACCTCAATTTAGATCAATTTGGTCTTCAAAGTTTTTAAGAAAACTCAAAGAAACTGATATCTAGTATAGCTATTCAGAGAATTCACTAAACGTTAAATTGTGGTCCACTAAAACCATGATTAATGCTTAAATAAAGAGCTTTAAAAGATAACGTTTGCAATTGTTAAAAATCTCAGTCTCTCAAAAGCCTTATGTGAAATTTGAAAATACAATCACCAAAAGCTACCACAGTAGCTTCTTTTCTTCTTTCACATCATTTTTGCATAATCCTTCCACTGACTTCTTCTTTACAACATTAATTAAGCTGCCTGTACTTTAAAAAATGCCTTCATAAAGTTTGTAAATCTTTACCTTATACTTCATGACACAGAACATCAGGAGACCTGACATAACACCAGAACTTGTGTATATAATGCACATACCTTCCCTCACATCAATAGCAAACCCAAGTTTAGGAAGCTAGATATATATAGTCACAGCAGCAAGCCAAGTGTTTGTCTAGTATCATCTTTTAATGGAAAACAAGCAAATGTTTTACTAAACACAACAACAGTTTCACAGTAAAAGAAAAAAAAAAAACAAACAAACAAACAAAAAAAAAAAAAAAACAAAGTCCTTCCCCACTGCCCATCTTGCTTGTTTGCACTTTGTCACAGCACTCCACACCACAAGTGTGACCCACAAGGTATGAAGACATATACAGAAATCTAAAACCCAGCAAGGAACAGCTCTGTCTGAGCTCCTGTCTTTAGTTCACCAGGGAGATGGCCACACAAAAATAATTTTTGCTTTGTAGGTATCTTTCTGCCTTGATTTATTAAACAGCATCTGGGTCTTTCATGCTGATTCATTCTCACACTGGCAGTGCATTTTTTTGTTTTGTGGTTGAGGAAGTGACTTCCTTCTGGTTTGCGTCATGCAGACCTATTTCTGACTTTTTTTAATGGCCTCAGACAGTTTGTTAAAACACATTAAAAAAAAAAAAACACAACTACTTTTGTCACCTCATTTGGTTTATATGTTTGTACCTAAAAATATAGTTGCCATAACTTTGCAACTGGTGTAATGAGAAGAACTGAAACAATTCATCTACAACCAGAAATGCCTGAATTACCTGAAATTCCAGACAATACAGGTTGGCCACGCCATGCCTAGTAGAAACAGCTGGGATCCTTTCAAACCACAGTTTGTGAAAGTCAGAAGGGTTCTCAAGGGTATTTTCTGTTTTAACAAGCTCTCTTTGGAAAGTTTTCCAGTCTAGGTGGGCAAAGGGAATAAACAACAAAACATTGGTGACACTGAAAAACCTAGAATTTAACAAGTCTGGTGCAGTCTGAGAGGAAATGAAAATTTAAAAAAACATACACAGCTAGCAGAAAAAGGATGCTATGCTACAAGTTGACTTGGAAAAAATAAAATTTATCTTCAACTTCAGCTCGCACTCATTTGGCTCTTGTATGCTGCCCCTGTTTGACAACTGTATCTGCTCTTTTCCAAGGGAAAACAAAGCTAACATATCTAACACCTGCTTGCCACTGAAGTTAGGCTTCTTATTTGTAAGAATTATTTGTAATGCAATGCTCATTTGTGATGTTTTGCATTACAAAAGCACACTAACTTGCATTAGCAAATGCAAACACTTTTTGCTTTATAATCAGCCTAGCCTACATAACATACTTGAATAGAAGTCCATGCTTAACTGTGACAAGCTATTTATATTTTTTACTGACTGTGCTCATTTGTACAATAAATTCTGATTCAGGAGCCTCACGAACAGTCCCATGGCTTCTCACTCATTGAGGCATTATCTAAATTTCACCCCTCTTTCTTACTGACCTGCATGCTTCAGAAGGATCCGTATTGCCTCAGTACCCAACCAACGCCATCCTCCACTTGCATAGATAAAGCCCAATCTTGTCATTTCTTGTTTATCCAAAGAAACACAGAACTTAGAAATTCTGATTAAAGTAACGAAGAAGGTCTGCACTCATGACTTAAGCTATCTTCCAGTTTCTCCTTTCTCAGGACATGCCTATACTTTCTTCAGGATGTGCAGAGTCTAGTGTAGAGTTCTGAACTACTTTGGCAGGACTACAACAACTCCAGAACAGGAGACAGCACAGCTATGTCCAAAGACTGCCATGAACAAGTGCATTAGTCCTTTTCAAGGCAGGACTGGTTTTTTGGGGGTTTGGGTTTTTTTGGTTTTTTGGTGTTTTTTTTTTTACCCCAAACATGAGCATGTGCTGACCAGTATCAGAGGAAAGGGATGTTTCCACCTTGTAATAGCATTGAGGGTCTCTGCCCTCAGGAAAATATTATGTCCCTACTTATCTTACCATGCCATAACAGCCTCTGAGCTTTATCTGCGAAAGCTGCATGATAGACATCTATATCAGTAATTTTCAACAGAATCAAATCTCACGTCATGCTCTGCTGCTTCAAATATCCAGCTTCAGTTTTAAGACAGAAAACATATTTTGACCAATTATTACCTTATTGTGTCTATGCTTAAAGAGCAGTGCAAGACCCAACAATCTACCTCACTGCTCCTTTGCCTAGGCGGACAAATTGATGCAAGAGTTAACCCCTTGTATTTATATCAGTCACAACATAAGAATAGTTAGGCAAATGAGTCATATTCAGCAATACAATACCTATGTCTTCATGCTCTCCACACTAGTATACAGCGGCCAGAGTCAACTGTCACCTTGTAAAGCATCACAATTATTTTTTAGTGCTGGAAATAGTGCAGCAGCGTTTATAGAAAGCAACTAACTACAGCTGGTCCTATGGCAATCTGTGTTACTTTGCAGACATAAGCGAGGTATATGTAAAAAAAAATATATATGCGTCCTATAAAGTAACTGGAAAAAATATCCCCTTGATGTGCAAATAGAGATCCTGAAGTGAAGATACTTCAAAATTTACAAATCAGATCATGTTGCTCAAAACCCCTGTGAAAAACACAGCCATATTATGCTGGACAAACAGCTCAAATCCAGAAAGAGCTGCATGACCTAATCAGCTCTTCCAGCTGGCTTGGCTCATTAAGATATCTATTTTGCTAGTTTCAATTACAATACACATAAAAAAATTCCTCATGGCCAGCTGGTATCAACTAAAATAAGAAACATGGCATTATTTTCCTTTTTGCACCATGTGAAAAATCTGTTAATGTCTGAAGACATGAAAACCATCTTAACCTTGAAAGGAACAAAATAACACAAACATTTTGACTCAATAGATAAAAGAGGTCCAGTATCTGCTGCTAGTGATAGTTCATCAATTTTACACTGTTATCTCTGATTAAAAGTTTAAGGCTTATTATTGCTTTTAAAAGGTAACATTCCTTGCCTGCAATCTCATTGCGGTTCAACATTACTCTGCACAAAAAAAAAAAAAAAAAAAGCAGAAAAACCTTGTATCACAGGCACAAAAGAGACCGGTAGAAGATTAACCCACATATCCTTTCCTCAGACCATCCTAGAACATACTAGGTGAAATATGCCTCTAAAGCATCAAAAGATGTATCTACACAAGCTAGGGAAAAGAGACCACAAGAAGTAAGCAGAGAAATTTGAAGGTTTTGTTGTAATGCTTTGATTTCTGTGTCTGTTCAATGCACTCTAATCTCTTTTAAACTCTTCTTATATTCAGCAAGAAGTAAAGATAAAGCTGTCAAAAATTAAATTAAGGCTCCTAGTATCTGAAAATAAAATGACAGCTGCAGCCAACCTCAAAAAAAAACCTAACAACAACAACCACCACCTTACTACCCTGAAGCCTTAAGACAGCCTAAAAATCTTCCACAGCCGATCAACACAACCAAGATTTCTTTCATTCAGTCCTAGGCCTAAACATGTACCATAATCTGTGGAATGATCTGTAAGGGTTTTAAAATCTAAAATATTCAGTTACTTTCACTGAAGTTTCTGAGCAATAGTCAGGAGTGAGAAAGAAGAAAAAACCCAGGTTAAGGGGGACACTGAAAACAAGTTTGCATGAGCCACTAACCTGAGCAGCTCCCTTTCCTTCATGCCTGACCTGTTCTCAGAGCTCCATTTCTCTATGAAAACAAGTTAATCTCTGGTCCCTCTAGTCTCTTTAACACTCATGTCTGCAAATGTGACATTGATACAGACATCAGTAACAACAAATGAACAGAAGTAGCATTTCACGTGGATGTTTTTTGAGATACACAGTCTACCCTTTGTTTCCACCATTCCTGGTCACCAGGAAAGGGCAGCAAAAGACATTTTGCAAACTTCACTAAAAGGACGAAGCAAGAGGAACCAAGTGCACATCAGAGCTATTGATCCTTCTCCTACTACCTCATCAGCACTCCTTTCACCCTCTTCAGACTGAACAGGCAAAGTTGCCTTGCTCAGGAGTTCTTCCTTCTCTGTCTTCTCACACATGTACATATAAGTCACTTAAACATTTTTGCCTTATTGTGGTTTCATAAGTGGTTGTTAGCTGGCCTACATTAATTGACCCATGGAAACATTCTCAGCTCACTGCAAATATAAAATAAAATATGCTCTAGTAACCTCACTGGCTGCAGCTGTCTATACTCATCCTCCAGTTGTGCAACAAGAAAACAGTGATTTTTCCAAATACGGAGGTAGGCTTTTTTTCTTTAGGGTTCTTCCTTCATTGAATGTTACCTGCACTTACTAGCATATGGCATTGTCATGCTGAATGATGCAAGGCCTCAACAAAGCTTCTGTCTGCCTGTGATCCATTTCAGCCTTGGTGAAGCTGAAAGAGCAACAGCAACTTTCAGTGCAGTTAAATGAAAGAGAATTTCGATATTTATTAGCCAAAACTGTGGAAAATACAACCCTACGGGCTCTTGACAAATGCCACGATTAGGGGGAATACCAAGACAGAAGCTTAGGACTTGACTTGGATGCAGCCGTATGTGTGTATGGCAGAAGCAATCACAGAAACAGAAAGCCAAAGTGATGCTCAGTAAAGATTTAGGAAGAGTAACGGCAAGCAGGGCTAGCATGAAATTATAAGTAAGGAGATTATCTGGGTTTTTTTGCTCCTACTTTGTCCATCAAAATGAAGGGGCAGAAGGGACTGTTATTTTCTTTATAAATTAACAGGATCTTACCCAAGAAATACTTGACTCATGAGTTTTCCTCCTAATCTCCCACCAGGCTCCAAGCAATGGGTAGGCAATCAGGTCTAAAGAAGGGTATAATTTGCATTGTATCAGTTTCTCTAAAAACTGAAAACAAATGCTAAAGCTGAAAGCAAGCATAGACCAGAAATTTGGACTCTGTTTTTGCAGTGATGCCCACTATTCTGGCTTACCAGTGCCTACTAATTACATGTCTTCTATGTACAGTGTATGTATAGACCCTATACAGAGTGTGCAATGCCATGAAGCATCATACATTATATGTATACATATGCACATGTTCACTTGTATTATGTGCACAGCTCTGTAAGTATGCAGGGTACCCAGCAAGCATGTAGATAAAATACAGGCCATGTGATAAACAGCAGTATAATTTTCTTTAAATGCCATGCTTGCATATATAAATTCAGCCCTTTATGGATTCATCACTCCTTGCAGCTCACATTATTGTTATGCACAGCTGCACTGTGATTTTTGCATTATTTAAAAGTCTTATTGAACATTTGTTTCATTTTTCCCCATAAACCTTTTGATAAATCACTTCAACCTGAATAGTTCCAGTGTAGTCTCCTTCCTGTCCCCTTCTTAAAGAAGTCATTTCATGCCTTAAGATAAATCAACCTGATGCAGGGTCCTGCATAGAAACACAAAGGGTTAATAGGAATAGTAAGTGAACAGAGTAGAATAGTAGTGGGGGCTGCTTCCGCAGGTCAGTAGAGATAAGATAAGGTGTTCTGGCCTTCTCCGAAGAGAAACAGCTTCCCCAATAATTTACCAAGAGGGGGACAGTCAGCAAAGATAAGGTACTAAATCCTATGAGCTGTTAGCCAGAAACCGGTTAGGGCCAGGCTTGTGGTCTAGATAACGGTCAGAGGACAACTGAGCAAGCGCAAGAGAGGAGGTCAACCAGCGGACACGAGGAAGAGGAGCTTGACTTCATCCCCAAAGACCCCAACGACCACCACCAGAAGGCACTGCGCAGACTCAGCTGGGAGGAGATTATGGAAATGCTAATTTAAATACGAAGCGGGATAGGTAATGCATATGTATAGGCGTATTGCGAAATATCATGAATATGTAACTACTTGCTCTATAAGACTAAGATGGCGATCCTCGTAACTGTGCACACAATAGGAGGAGCGATCCCCTGTGTGCCCGGCGCCGAATAAACATACCTACTTTACAATCTCTCAGATTGTGGAGTCTGTTTTCCGCACGTCAAACCAATATAAACCAACCAACAGCTAACACCTGGTTAAAAAAAAAAAAAAAAAAAACCAACATAATAAACCAAAAACCTCAAGAACAAAAAAAAAAAATCAGATCCTAACAGGCTTTTCTCAGGTACTTTTAAAATGATCACATGCAATAGTTTAATACTACTGTACAACCTAATCATTCATTAACGTTAGTTTAGTTAGTGATTACAAATATTTAACTTAAGCAGTTATCTGCAACATCTGTAGCTTTGTGTTCATAAATCACTCGAGAAACATAAAAAGTGGCTGTTAACCTTTGACCTTGGACACCATCAGTTTGAAGGATTATATGACGAACTTCAACCAGCACTTTAACTGGTAAACAAAGTGTTCATGTGCTTAAGATGCGAGGCCACTGTGCAGAAGGAAAATGTGGAAACTCCTTACAAATACTTTTGAGATTCTCTATAAACAGTGTTTCTGCCAGAGATCCCTCACCCTCTCCCTCATGCTTAGCCGAGGAAATCCTCTGGCGAGTGTATGTTTTTTAAAACTTTTTTTTCCCCCGTTCAGAAAGCTGGAATTCCTTTCTGTCCCCCTCCATAGCTGAAATATCTCAATAACGGTGAGAAGAGTGGAGCCCTGGCAACTCCTTCTGGGAAGCCAGAACTCCCCCGTGAGCAGCGTATGGTAGTTGGTAGCACAGAAAACCTCAGCAGCTGCATGAGGACTTTGTACCTGCATCCTTAGGACACTATTATTATGAACAAGGACACAGCTGAGACAGCTCCAATTTAAAGGTTACAGCAAATGAGAAAAGTCTTAGAATGAAACGCTGCAAAAATGCATCAGAAAGTTCACCCCAATTTGTATTTTGTTTTTAATTCCACTAAGTGCTTTGTACTTGCATACCGGCTTCACCTCACTCAGAGTTTTCGTTAGTATCTTTGAAGAAGGTACTAAAACACCTCCAGTCTGTCTACTCGCATTTACTTACAGAGTTTACTGTGGAATTTCCTCTATTGTAGCACACGGGACTGTATGCATCACATGTTTGTTCAGTGTTAAAGATGTCTCGATTTTTATCACAGGTCTCATGATACTCTGCAGTTTTCTTCAGAGCTCCTAGAATCAATACATCACAGTGAAATATTAAACCTTAGGTTAAAAAAAAAAAAAAAAAAAAAAAGGTCTTTTTCCTTGGTTTTGTGGTTTTTTTTCTGCTCAAGTCTGAAGATTCAGGAGAAATTAATGTTTCCTGAAAGTCAAAAGGAAGCCTCAGCACACATCCAAACCAAAACACTAGTTTCACTCTCACAGTTTCCAAGCTTCTAACTCTAAAAAGCATGAGTCATTCCAAAACACTCAGGACAGCACAACACTGCACTTACAATGCATCATTACCTTCCCCCCAATGCCACCCTCCCCGAGTCAGTTCTTAGAGCTCTCATGGTGCCTGCGGTGTTTACTTTAAATCTAAATTACACCCTAACGGGATAGCACTTTTGCTCCCTGTGTTTCTAGGTAATTGTTTTGATGCCTGACTTTTCCCAGCAACTTTTCTTGGTCTTCTCAGTGATAAACATGTAACAAATATTTAAGAGGAATGCTCCGTTTTTATAACAGCAAGAAAACTGTCAATTCTCAGCAACACTGACACAGTACACCCTGAACAATTACCTTGCACACACATTCAAAACAGACAGTCCCCAGGCTAGTAACCTCCACGTAAACAGAATGAGTTCACTTTTTCTGGGGATGCAAGAACAACTTTTAAATATAAAGTGAATTTTAAGACCAGATTCTGCTGACTGCCAAGCTGAATGTGCTACAGGATCTATCAGACAAAGGACACGCAGATCCACAACTTCATACCACTCTGGGTCACAGCTAGTCACAGCAGCCACACTGCTGCTCCAAGCAGTCTTAAAAGATGAAGTTGCAGCCTGATTTCTGGGACAAGAAGAGTATTCAGGAAAGCAGGGGCTGCCAGGATACACAGCTGCCTACGTGTACTTTTCTCCTCTGCAAATACCTCATTTCTGCTACAAGAGCTGACAGTGCCTTGTGCCTCCAGCACCCAGGAATTCCTCATATGCAAGGAACTCACCAGAAACTGGCACGAATCATCCCAGCAGCTTGATCTTATTACAGTAACATAAGACAGTGGGATGTGAATTTTAAAGACTTCAAGTAACTGAGAGTCACAGAAGTCTCAGATTGAGAAGTCTGGATTAACATAGGTACTTTTTTAAAATCAGGATACGGATTCCACAAAAATGAGATAATGACAACATAAATGTTTAGAAGTGTAGTAAGTAGGATTCAGTAACACTGTTTCCAATCTTACTTATTTAGATTATGCTACTAGAGCCATGTAAAAATCTACTTCACTCTCCTACAGGAACCACGTAATGTCTTCTAAAAATCAATGTCTGGCCCCACACTGAGTTGCTCTGTTGTAGGTAGGCATCCCAGGGAAGAGGAGAATAGCCAAAGATATACTTAAAAGTCTAGAGGGAAGAAACACACAAATAATTCCTTTTGGCTCCTTCTTCCTCTGCCCTGCTTCTTCTACACCCAAACCCCCCTAACTCCCCACAAGGATTTCTCCAAAACTTCTCATGTAATATTACAATCATAGAATCATTTAGTTTGGAAAAGACTCTTAAGAGTCCAACAGTTAACCCATCCCTGCAAAGTCCACCACTAAACCATGTCCCTAGGCACCAGGTCTACACGTCTTTTAAATACCCCCAAGGATGGTGACTCCACAACTTCCCTGGGCAGCTTCCTTCCAGTGCCTGACAGCCCTTTTGGGGAAGAAAATTTTTCCCAATATCCAATCTAAACTCCCCTGATTCAACTTGAGGCCGTCTTCTCTTTTCCTAACACTTGTTACTTGGAAGAAGAGACCAAGAGCCACCTCACTACACCTTCCCTTGAGGTAGTTGTGGAGAGCCATAAGGTCTCCCCTCAGCCTCCATTTCGCCAGGCTGAACAACCTCAGTTCCCTCAGATGCTCCTCACAGGACTTGTTCTCTAGAGCTGGTCCAGATGAACGCATCCCATGTTAGGGCTGCCACTGCTTCAAGGTACTGCTGACAAGCAGGCTGGAAGGAAAACCTTCAGCCCCCCTGTGGAAAACAAAAGAAAATGCTTAAAAAGCACTTGCAGCCTTGAAACAGCCACACCAGACTGTGCAAAGCAGGAACTCTGAAAGATCGTAAATGGTGCTTCTCTTTTATCATTTTGAAACACTCCTACTCCCTGCAAAATTCATCCCTCACCAGGCCCCCCCAACAGAGAACACCCACCGGGGTGGTGGGGTGGTCTCTCCAGGACAGAAGACATGCCATTCTGGATCTGAAAGTCCGCCCTGCAGAGGAAGAGAGGAGAAAATACAAGGGGAGGAAAAACGCCTGCCCAATGCACTGGCCTTTCTGCATACACACACAAGGTATACATACCATGGCTTGCAGCTAGCCTTCCTCCCCTTCCATCCTCACATCAGCTCATAGTAAACTATGCACTCTTCACAGGGGGTTTGGGAAAGCAGGGAGAGGAAGAAAGCACGGGAGAGACAGAAGAGTATAGGAGGAAAGGAAAAAGGCCACAGATTTTCCTCACATCCCTCTCCCCTAAGCTTTGGCTGGATCTGAGCAGTCAGTCACATAAGGCAACACACAGACCTCCCAGACTGAATTTGAATGGAAGCCGTAGTGAGAGGAGGAAACAGCTGAGGCTAGGGAAAAAGAGACCCAGCCCTCCCCTTCTGCTACAGTATTAAACAACACTAGTGATTCTTTCAGCTGTGGAAGGATACTTTTTACCAAAAAAAAAAAAAAAAAAAAAAGTGAAACTCAGAACCAGGCCAGCAGGGAATCACTGCTCCAGTGGAGTGACAAGGAAAGCTGACAACATCGATCTGACACCCTACTCCCTGCCACTTCCCGTTTTCAGGCAGGTGTGGCAGTCCCAAGGCGATGCCAATGGCAGCAGTTAATGAACGGCTCCATCAGAGCACATCACCTCCCTGCGTGGCACTTCATGTGTGGTCACCCTGTCCGGAGGACTGCTGTCCCTCCAGGAGTCAGCGGTGCCCAGCGGAGCTCACCTGCGCACCCCAGCCTGTGCCGTGCGTGTCTCCTGCCTCAGGATGAACCTGGATGGGTGACAGCAGTGCCACCTTGTCCCAGCAATTACACCACCTGCCTGACCTTGTCTTTAACAGTGCAGCCACAGGTTCTCATGGGGAAATCCTTTTTGTTTGGTAACAGAAATGATGAACAAAGCTGTTTTCTTTCAAGAGAATGCTTTAAGGGCTCAGAGACCAAAGTGTCACATAGTTTTTCCACAGACAGGATCCCACCCTGATGGCAGGCCCAGTCAGTGCTACACAACTCAGGGCTCTCAGCACCTGAAGGGACACAAAATTACCTATACTGTCCTTTTTCTCGTGTCCTGACTCCAGTAAAGGGCATTTTAAGTGATACTTCAGTGAGTGCCATTCTTACTGGGCTCCTAACAAACCAGCAGCTCCAGGGGCAAAACAATGTCATGGATGTGGTGCTGGAAACCATTATATTCTGCATGTCACCTTCCTGCCACAAGCTTTTGCCTTCTTATTCTGCGCTGCTGTTTTAATACATGACCTTTGCGGCAGCTGCTACAAAGGTAATTTTCCTTATAATAGAATTTTCCTTCAAATAGAGGGAGTAAACCTTACTAGTAACTAATTGAAGCTTATGAATATGTGAAGTATATCAACCAACTGCTGAGATAATTCCTCATTTTTCTATCCATTACTGCTTTGCCTTTTCACTAAACAGTTAGTTGCATTAAAATTATTATAAATCTCTGTGCAACCTCTGCTAACACCAAGGGCTGCCATTTATCTTCTGGGTTCAAATTCCAAGTCAGGAAAAACCATCTTTTGGATCAGCTACAGAATTTTCTAATAATAATTTTCTTTTTAAGCACAAGTACTGCCTAACAATGAGTACAAATTATACACAAGATCTGGTGGGTTTGAAATTAATGCCTAAGTCACAGATGTCTATATTTTGGAGCTTAAATAAGCAGCTTGATTTCTGAAATTTAAAGCCTTCATCAGCTCCACTTGTAGAAACATTGCTAAATACTTCTAAAAATTGGGTTTCCTACTGAAATGTTAAAACATGTGAAATAAGAATTTAAACAAACCACTCTTATTTTAAAAGTGTTGCACATTTGAACAGGTATCACAGTATCACTGGGAATAAAGAGAGTATATATACTACCATAATTTTTTCATATGGTAAGTTTTTCAAATTCAGCTTCAAACATACTGAAGTTTAATGAATATCATATGCATATGCTTGGTGTAATACATGAAATAAAATCATTTTTCTTTTGAGGTATCACATTTGTGGCTTTTTGGTACACACATACCTTTTGTCCAAGGTAAAAACAGTTATTAGCTTCACAGCCAGAACTGAAAAGGACTGTCGGTTGGGGTGAATGGGGTAGGTAGTCTGATAATATTTCCAATGGAGAAATAAAACCATTTAAAAAAAAATAATAATTCCTAAAACCAGGTTTTTAATTTTTTTTAATTTTTCTGCTGCAGTCCATTATCACTGCATTTGTCATGCAATGTTATCTTAAAAGAATGTGTAAAAACTCCAAGATACTTAGTATTTATTATTTGCAACATTCACCTGATACCCTGATATCTAAGTATCTGAAGTATATCTTAAGTATCTGACTGGTCATCAATAAAAAATAAAAAACCTATGACCCCAAACTCTACATTCTGATATATTATTATCATACTAATTAACTAGTATGGTAATAACATAGAGTGTAAACAAGAAAATATATCCAAATTATATATACTTTAAGTGGTTACTATGCCTACTTATGCAGTTATCCACTACGTATATACAGGAAACAACATATTTAGGTAGACAAGAGCTTCCGTACCTCAGCAACCCCAGCATGCAACTTACCTCGCTTCCATTTGCAATTAATTCTGTATAATATATTAAATGACACTTTTAAGTTCAAAAAAGGATGCAAGTTGGGGTTTTTTTTCTCTTAAATAGACTGTTTAAGTCACAAACAAAATGGGGAAGAGAGATTAAAATAATCACAAGACATCAGCAACAGACACTTTGAAAACTAGCTAAAGAACCCAGGCACACTTGGATGGAAAAACGTCCATGCAAGTGAAAACAGAGTTCCTTCAAAACCTGATATTCTGAAATTCTGTAGAATAAAAGAACATCATAACTGGTGGTACAGTAAAGCCATACGAAATTCGTGATGCTTAAATAGTTATTAAATTTGGGGGAAAAAACAGACAACCACTATCTAGTGCAAGTTGTCTGCAAGAGATTGAACAGTTTCTCTGATATTTTTAGTTCAGCTTTTCCTTACAAGCCAAAGCCTTTTTCCTAAAGCTTTGTAATCAACACTCACAAAGGAATAAAGTAGGGAGATTAATCTGACTCTGCAGTTCAGCTCTGACCTAGAAATACAATGAGTTTTAATTTATTGAGATGAAATGTACAGCCTTCAGAACAAATCCTCATAGGCCATTGGATAAAAGTGTTAAATCTATGTACCTTCTGTTTCTCAATGCATAGTAGCTGTGGCCTGTCCCTATTTATCACTCTTCCATATTTTTATAAATTCTCACTTAAAGAAACTCCAAGTCAAAACCAAAAACATTAGCTTTATTCTAAATTTCCAAGGCTAGATACCATCATATTTCCAAGTGAATCTCCTCTTCAACATTAAATTCTGTACTTTTTTTCCTATAAAAATTACAGCATGGAACTGTTTATTGTTCTTCAATGTTTTCCATACCAAATGCCTGCAGTCCCCCCTAATCCTACAAAAAACTTCAGATAAAAATTAAGTTTGTCTCTGTCTACTACATTATTATCGGGATATAAGAGGGTCAGGAAAGGCTAGGAATAGCACATAATCCCACAGATGAAAAGAAAGGTTACTCTCTCCAAGTTTCTCCAAGGAGGACCAAGAGATGAAGACTAAAAATAAATCAATGGCAATTTGGCAAATCAGAAGTCTTTTACGGTTTGTCAGTCAGCAGCTGGCTTGTCACATATTCTTGTATTCCCCTAGTTTCCACTGCTAAATCATATTCAAACAGAGATAAACAAAAATGTTACAAATATTGTTTTTTATATGCAAGCAACTAAAATTGCCATAAGGCTGTTAATCATGACACAGGTAAGAGAGGCAATCTGATAGTCTAAACAAGAAGACAGCAATACGTTCTCCTTTATAAAATACAATACAAAAATACATAAAAATTTGAGAAGCTAGATACTAAAAGGAGAAAAAAAATGGCTCATCCAAATGGGTAGCTCTCCACGCAGAAGTGGAGGGGGAAAAAAAAAAATAAAAGGTTTATTGCAGACATCCACCTTTTACAAACACCAAGCTGAAACACATTAAAATGACAATTTAAACAGGCTGCCTTACTTTAGAAAAGAAAACCACTCATCCATGACAGGACAAGCTTCATTTGATGGCAAAGATTATTACATTGTACAGCATTTCTTACTTAAATCGTCTACTTTTAGAGAACGTGCGCACACAGGAAAAAATATTTAACCATCACCGGTATCAAATCCTAACCAAATATGTAAAAACAGTTTACCAAGAATTACTTACATTTATGTGGCAAATAGGTAAATTAGTCCTCACTTTTCATTCCTTTGTTATTAAAGTAATAATGACAACATTGAAAGTTGGATGTGAGTATATACATTTTTTTCTTCTGAATTAAGATATTTTAACTTTGAGTAAATTAAATGGGCAGGTATCTAGCATTAACACAGTATAAGCACACATGGAAAAGGATATTAGCTTTGAATATTAATTGGCCATGCATACACCTGATGTCACATGTATGCACCAGCTCCTAACAGAGCACTTCAGTGATGTCAAAAGTTAAACAAAAATGTGCTTTCATTTTTTTTTAACACATAGAACTTAACATAGAAAATAAAAAGATTATTTCACCTGTCTTGTAAACTGGTATTGAAATGGTAATACAGCTATTTCCTGCAACCAAGCTTTTCCTTCAGCACAGTCTCTATTTTCTTTCCTGCAGGCTACTAAAAATTTCAGTATCATCTTGTACCCTTCAGGACAGCAGAGAAAATGAACAGAAGGAGGTAACGTATTCAATTTAAACACAATACCCCATTGTAGAACAATTTTACGATGTAGTTGAGACAAGTTCAAATGCATCTTGTTCTGCCAAATTTGCAGCTGGAATTCAGTAACATCAGCTAACACCCACCTAAATGCCCTACCCATCAGACTATGGTCATCTGAGATCCCTCTCAATCTCTCTCAAGAGAGGTTTCCTTCCCATACATTAGATCAAGCAATTTTGTGACGACTAAGTGAAATAGATTCATTTTCCATCAGCTCAAGTCGATTAACTTACCTTGATGGCACAAAATGGATCCTACAGAAGGCATCCAGAATCAGCAGGCAGATGGGGAAATGTAATGCATGAGTATATCCCAAGCCCAGCAATGGACCCAGCACTACACTGGCTGAAGCTCCCTTTTATATGGTCCAGTTTTGAAAAACAAGCACCTTGGGGACAAAAGCCAGCTTTCATTCAAATTAAAATCCAGTTTTCCTTACTTTATTAAAAAGTCCATCATCATCTTAGCAGTATCTTTCCCATCTTGAAGGAAAAGTCTGACATACATTCCATGTATCATATTTCACTGACAGGCAAGGAAATTAATTAATCACAGTTTTACATAAGATATCACATATGTCAGTTTCCAAGTAGCTTCCTTAGAAACAGCAATTACTGAACAGACTAGCTGATGGTTGTTCTTCTGCTTTTACCAGTCTCACTGTCCTCCTCTGCTGTTTGGCTGTGACTGCTATACATTTTATGGTTACATCTCACTTCAAACCTCTGTGGAGAAAACCTTCCACTTCCCTACATGTTTGTGCATTATCATCCCTAGATAATAACATAAAACATTATTATTTCAGTTTTAAGTTTAAAATAAAAATTTGTTGCAGTTCTGATAAAAGCTTTTTAATTGGGTTTATTGATCTGCTAGGAAACTAAAATACCAATTATCAGAAAACTTCTCTTCCCTAAATGAAGCAGTAAGAAAATACATGACTAGTTATCCTTGACAAAGCAGGTGCATTATCACCATTCAAATCATATACTTCAGGAAGCACAAAGATTTTTCCCAAACCACAGCTCAACCTCATATTTACAAACCAAGCACATTAATCACATGCTGCCATTATGAGGTCATTCAGCAAGCATGTTTCATGTTTTGAAAGTAATTGTACTGGAAAGCTCCTCTGTGGGCTGGAAAGCTGTTTGACCTGAAGAGTAGCTTACTCCTAGGCCAGTTTACTACATGCCTAATTTTTCTCCCTTGTCATTTTAAGGGGATCGAGGACTCTTGGGTATCTCACCGAAAAGTATCAGAAGATATTTAAGAAAAATACTACTAGATCCGCACAGATCAACATGCATGTCTATTTTAAAGCTGATGTCAATACAATAAAGATAAACTTAACAGTCTGGTGAAGAGAAGTCAACCTCTAAACAGAAATACTTTGCATATAAAGACAAGCAGAACACAGATGAATCATAATACAATCACTTTGGATCGCGAAAAAAATTTCTTGCTCCCTTTTAGTATAAAGCACTACAAAAGCCAAACCTACAAAAACAGGAAAAGCTGTTGGGATTGAGCAAGGGTGAGAAGAGAGATAGGGCTGATTTTCCCCATTTGTTTTTTAACATTTACCAATTACAAACTGACATTGTATCTGGGCACGATGATTGCAGTGATGTAGAACCTGTTTCTGAGTTATTAGAAGAGTAGTCTAACTGGCCACTCCTCACAGTAACTACAGCTACACTAGAGAAACAATATCAGACATCTGCCACAAAGAAGCACAAAAGTTTTCTTTTCCTCTTGTTTTTATAATGGCTAGTCCAGTAGTAATCTTGCCTTTCACTTTTTGTACACGTCATCTAGACACTGCTCAGGAACTGACGCATGACTTCCATACGGTGAAAAATCGGACGTGTGTAACTTTGCTCAATCATTTTTTTTGGAAGCCACAGCATGCAAAGACTTTTTTAAGAAAACAACACTTCAACGTATTTTAGGCCTCAAGGCATTTTGCCACTATAGGCAATCAAGCAGCACAAATAAAACATGTTACTAACAGTAGGTTGGCCATCTCTGATATTAAATAAATAAATACAGCTAGTTTATTCTTCACCCATGGCTTACAATGGTAGATTCCCAAACACAAGAAATTACATTAGTTTTCTGTTTGTCTAAGAAAACTACAGCACACAGTGGATTGAGAATCACAACTCAGTTGACATTTAGCTCTCTTTAGGAAGCAATTCCTTCTGACAGGCTAAGACAACAACTTTATTAAAATGCCTCTCTTTCTGATGAACAAATACAGTGAACAGTGAACACCAGAAGCCCCTAAGCATGCTGAACAACTGGAAAAGAGCTATTTTACTTGTTAACATCATCAGTGCTTCTGTGATTTTTCCCACTTTTTAAAAATCAAATTTAGGATAGGATAGGATAGGATAGGACAGGACAGGACAGGACAGGACAGGACAGGACAGGATAGTTGGAAGGGACCTACAGCAATCATCTAGTCCACCTGCCTGAGCACTTCAGGGCTGACCAAAAGTTAAAGCACATTATTAAGGGCAGTGTCCAAATGTCTCTTAAACAGTGACAGGGTTGGGACATCGACCACCTCTCCAGGAAGCCTGTTCCAGCGTTTGACCACCCTCTCGGTAAAGAAATGCTTTCTAATCCCCAGCCTGAACCTCCCTGACACAGCTTTGAACCACTCCTACATGTCCTGTCAGTGGATACCAAAAAATTTTTGAAAACTTGAAGATAAACTATGAAATACAACTACAGGTTCCCATCTGTGCAGTGCAATGATGACAGAAAATATTCTTTCCATTAAACTATATGACATAAAAAATAATTTGCATGCAATAACCTGGACAATGAGCAACACATTGACCAGGATAAGTAGACCTGGCTAATGAGAATTAAGTAGCAATCCTGGATTTTGTGAAAATTAATACTCTAGCCCTGCAATAGCTATTGCTTCTTTTAAACAGGGACATCACCAGGTGACAAAGAGTGTACATGATATAAGCATATATAGCACAGGACGAATTAAATATTTTGTACACTTTTCACAAGAAAGGTAAGCTTTTCCCTAAATATCAAATACTTGGGACAGAGGACAACATATAAAACTTCAAGTTTTTATAGGTACTCATCTTCAATAACTCACTATTCAACAAGATCTGTTTAAAAAAAAAAAAAAAAGCATGCTCACATTGCTGCTTTTTCAAATCTCCATCTTCACTTTTAGTACTAAAAACAAGGAGAATATAAAATAGTTTTACTCTGAAAATATCAAAGTTGACCTCAATCTCGGGCCCAACAACAAAGATTTCAGCAATATAGTAATAAAGCTTTCCATATTTTAAAAATAAACTCATGGCTTGTAGTTCTGCCCTGCTCCTAACAAATTTAGTCAATAAAAGATTTCAATCCTTTTTTCTGCCAAACCACAAAGTGCTGAAATACTGACTTATCATGTACTATGTATAGCAGAAAACCACTCCATTCCCCAATGAATTCATAAAAAACAAATTATGATTACCTCAGTCAGGATGCCCTAGAAAGCTGCAATGATAGAAAACCTCTCCTGTCTCCTTTCTCAGGTGACTTCTGAAGGACAACATGCCTGCAGTTTCTGGGCAGTGAAAGGAATAGACCAGTAGCTTCTGAAGGTTGTACCCAAATAATGTGACAGTGACACACTAGTGCAACCCTTCTGCAATCTGGTATCACTATGCCACCTGTCATCACATCCCTGTGCAGCAGAAGTCTGCACTCTTAATAATTGAAACCAGAGCGGGCCCAGTATAAAACAGGATTAAACACTGATGATGATGATAACAGCTAGGGCAGTGAAGGACTCCCATTCTATCCAGAACTTTGAATTAAGAGACCAGGAAACAAGTTACCAGAAGAGCTGCAGAATTCACTAAGTAAATATCTTGGGACTTTGTTGTGCCTCTGCCATTAGCACCTAAACCATTAGTACAGAAATTACCACACTGATGAAGACTCATACCAATGAGAAAGTGGAGCAGAAGGGCCTAATACAAAAGTTTCTGCTTGTCTTCCCTGTGTGTTCCCCTTGACTTTACCTACTTCCCTCCCTCTTCCATGCATGCACGCACACATCTGCACACTCACATGCATGCTGTTTTCACCTAACTCTGAAACCAATCAAACCCGTTGTAGAAAAAGCAGCACTAAAAGTAACACAGATCACATCAATCATATGAGAATAAATCATCAAAATCAAGTCACTCTTTGCTAAAAAAGGGCTAACAGAGAAAGCAACTGACTGATGTCCTTTTCCTTAGAAAGGGACTTGCAAAGATTTTTTACTAGCTTTGCCTTGCGTGACTACTTCATTCCAAAATGCTTTGTGCATTGTCTAGGACCCATTTCTCCAGAGTGTCATGATGTCTCCAAACAGTAACTCTCAAAACTTTGTTATGGATTATCTAGTGCATTTGTCAAAGAAATAAATATGTCAAGATCTCTGTGCTTAGAAAGACAACAGCTCATACTTAACTGTAGTTAAATGACGTCAACACCTTTTGTTCTTTTCTATTACTTACTACACTAAAAGTGAGCAAAATACGCTACTGTGCACAGCATCTTGCCTGCACATCAAGGGTATCACTCTACTCCTTGCCCTCCTCACCCCTCCACTCAGATACAACTGAATCCTTAGGTTTCTGCACATGTCCAAGAGCTCCACAAAACACCTGCAGCTAACTGAGAAGAGACATCGCAGTAGGGAAGAAGTGCTGAACACACATCGCTAAAAGGCCCTGGTACATTCTCTTGGCAAGTGCTAGAGAACTGCACCTGTACCGCTTTCGGTGCCCGCTCTCAGACATGTACTCTCTGAGGTAAGGATGAATAAAAGTTATTCCTTTTCCTCTAGATATTTTCAATCATCTGTAAAAAATAGGAATATTCCCATGTACTGCTTCTCCTTCCATAACCATAGCAAATGACATCAGGATTTTGACAAAACTTGTCATTTGAGTATAGATCATTTAACATGGTAACTGGCCAATAAACCCTTAAGTGGCAGCACGTGTGTTTCTTCTAAATAATAAAACGTACCACCACCTGAGTTTTGTCATTTGTGACGGGCATTACAGCAAAACAAAAGTATAAGCAGAAACAAGCAGGAATAATAGTAAAGCATACTTTTTCATGCATTTACTTTGTTTTTGTTAGTAAATGGTTTATCTACAGTATGTCAGGTCTTCATGGTCAAAATATGCATAATTAAAAATACTAGCTAAAAAGACTAAGTAAATTCAGTATTAGCCTGCAGTTCTGCAACTGACAGAGGCTTCTGGCCATACATGACTAACTGCAGCTTGCGTTATTCAAAATGTTCCTACAAATAGGCCGCAAGTTAATGTTTATCTGGAGGAAGAGCAGAAAACTGTACAGCTGCTTGACTTCTAAGCACTTCAAATTATTTAACAAAGCTTGAGATACATGCTGTCCTTCAGTAGATCACCCTTGTGGGGGGAACTTGATTGTGTGTATTTATTATTTTAGGGAACAATTTTTTCTAGCATTTTATTTTCACAGGAAAGGAACAGAATTTTCTCAAAATTCCCAAGTTTTAAAGAAAAATAGAAAGTAAGAGAAGCAAGAATTTGGAAACAAAATAAGGCACCACTTTGCATGTTGCCATAGTGCTAAAAAGGGTCCATTGGGAAAAGCAGGAAGAGGCATAACTCACAATACTGCAAAGTTACATTTTTATATCATATCAGAACTTTTATCATGATTCCTATTTCATTTTTCTCATCTTGGTCAACGTAAGGATGTAACTGTAAACAGGGAAGTTGCTCAGTTCTGCTGCATTAGGTGACTTAAGAAACCCTACCTCTGTAAGAGATCCATGAAATACAGAAATTCCAGATTAGATGACCAATATGCTTAAAACTCTCTAAAGCTCAGGAAACCATATTCAGCATACCAAAACAAACCTAAGTCACTTACACCTAACATATCATCTGGAATTCTATATGCAACACGCTATATGCCCAAATGCTGCTACAGCTTCACACTCAGTGTGTCTTCCCCACACAGAAACACCGTATGTTTCTAGTCTAAATAAAATCCAGGCTACCAAAGCACCTGACTGCTGTAAGGGGAAAAAAAAACCAAACAAAAAACAAAAAAAAACCCAAACACCCCCCAAGGCTCCTACCCCAAACTGTGTAGATATAACTTTATAAAGGAAAATCTCTTAATTCTGTAGATAATTTCAGAAATGCAGATCTCCAACACATCAAGATGATCAGGCTATTTCTATTGTTATTCCAGACTAACTCACAGAAAACATTGCAACATAAATCTCAGCATGTAAATTGCATGAGAAGATTAACTGTTACTCTGCATATTGAACTATGTTTATTAGCTGAATCTTAAGATATAAATCTTATAAACATGACAAAGATTCAAATTCACAATTCTTATAACTCAAAGAGGGATTTTTATGTATCACACAAGGCTTACATTAAGAATATGCATTTACTCCTTCACATTTCCTGAAATACAGCTGATTCCCACATGGTATTACTTTTATTTTCATAAAAATGTAGTAGAAAACCAAATTGCAAAAGCCAGTTCTTATGGCATAAAAAAGTTTTCATATTAATACTACACTGATTACACTAATGCAGAACATCAAAACACCCAATTAATGTCAATAATGTTAAAAATCTTTAAATTGAGTTATTGAAACTGTAACAGAACATAAAAAGTCTGTGCCAAAGCAGGCCATAAGCCTTTAACCATAAGAGTAAGGGAAGTCCTCAAAATGAAAGCTGGAAGCTCCATCTCTTACCTTCAAGTAACAGAGTTTGGCAATTCTTTCTACTCTTCATCAAGCCTCCTAGAACTTCAGATTCTCTCTCTGCTGTGCCTGAAGTTTCATTTGATAATCCTTCCTCACCCAGCAAATACAACAGTAGGAAGCCAGTGTTTGCTTTTTCCTGATGGAAATAGTTTTGACCCTTCTCTCGAAGAATTTAGAGTCATCTGCAAGACAGAATCAGCTGGATTTTTTTGAGCCAACACTTAAATGACTAGGTAGAATTTTCTAGCTTTGGGAAGAAAAAAAATCTAAGTGTTCCTGGAAGGTAGTTATGTTTGCTGGACAGAGCACAGGAGCTTCACCACAGCTGAAAATGAAGTTCTGTCCAAAATGGATAAGAATTAGTTTCTGGAAAAGGTCTCGACTTCTTTCCCATGCATTGGGTCTGCCAGCATACAGAGAGACGCAGCACAGACCAAAAGGACATTTCAGACGGTGACCTCTGCCATGTGTTTTGTTCTAGGCTCCAGAACTGGGTAGAAAAGGCTTGGAAAAAGAACTTGGCTTACAGTTACTAATGAAAGCTTCAGCTATATTTCTCCTTCTCTTATATTACATGACCTGCAGCACAAGCCACCTTAATCAAACACAGGCAACAGAAAAGTGTCTGGGTTCTCACCCTTCTGGCACTACACGGGAGATTTTAGTATTTGTCTAAAACTTTAACTCCATAAAATATTTATCACTAGCTACAGGGCATTCTAGCTGGTGATCTAATAACACACACCAGAAGCTGCAAACTAGTGTCTCACCGGTGTGTGCATCTCTTACATGAGAGGTACAGAACAGAACAGTTCGCACAAGGTGAGAAACCAGTACGGTTTTCATTAGCTGCAAGGTACTGAATGGCTTAATTGGCTAGATTGCAAAAAGAATCTGTGAGGCACATTAATTTTATCTTGTTCAAACGTTTGCAAGCCTTCAAAAGATTACTCATCTTTGCCTATCATCACCTGATAAGAAGCACAGCAGAGACAGTAAACTGAATGCTGCCAGATCAAAAACATCAAAACAAAATGGGTTCCTACCCACAGCACGCCTCACAGTCAGACTAAAGCCAGCTTCCTCATGCAAATAGCAATTGGCCTTTCTAAAAAAAAAAAAAATCTAATCCATCTGATATCACATTTCATGATTCATTCTTGAATATGATTTTTTTTTTTTTTGAGAAACAGTTGCAGAACTTCCCCAGAATAGGTTGGAGGGAGGAGAACAGAAGTTTGAACACTGCAACATTTCAAAAACCGTTTTGATACTGAGTTTTATAGAGCATTTCAACAGTGCCAGTATTTTAAGGAGTAGCTTAACAACTGAATAAATTAGCTTCTTTTTTCTGTAAAGAAATTTACTACTTCCATCCCTTTCAAACTAGCAGAGGGAAGCTACAGAAAAATTACAAAGCTATAAAGAATTAGATTTACACATATTTGAGCAAAGTTTGAAATACAGGATTTCATTCAGAAGTATGTACTGTGGTTGCCTCTGGATTTTTTACAGCAACCTGTGATATTACTATGAAGGTGGTAACGCAGAAGTGAGAAAAATAGGAAGGGTTTGATCTAAAAAATAATTTTTAAAAATATCTAAAAGAATTAACAGCCAAGAATGACAGAGAATACAGGCTGAAGGAAGGACTAAATTCTGCTCACAGAGGTTCACACTTCCCAATATCAAAATGAAGAGACAGTTCAGAGAAAGTGTTGCAGATACTTTAACATTTTGACAGCTCAACAAAATCTGTCCCAGAAGTTGAAGTTCCCTTCCTACTGACAGCAAAAGCTCTCGATGTGTTTCTGCTGTGCCATTACCTGGCCTCAACATTGCCCAACATTCATGGCCTACATTTCACCTGTGAAAAGACACACTATCAGAATAGCATGTCTGTAATTCAACCCAGATTTTTGCTCTCCTACGTTTCTGGGGGAAGGAGGGGGAAAAAAAAAAAAAAAAAGAAAAAAACCACAACAGTCCTGGAGATCTGCACGATTTATCTACATAAGGTCAGCAAAATATAACACTTATCTCAGTAAAGCAAGAGTTATGGGTAAGTGTCAGAAGAAGGTTAAATTGATCAAAATCCCTTTGACAAGAGGTGGTTAAAACGTCCATCATCTCTCACAGAACTTCTCTGCTTAGTGGGAAACAAAAAATGTTCAGTCTTGCAATTACATAATCTCAAAGAATAACAAAGACAAGAATTCAATTTTTTACCCCCCATCTTGTAACCATCAAATGGACTGTTGCTGACAGGTCTTGCATTGCATTTAGAGTTCCCAGAGAAAACAAGCTGTCAACATGCTCTTTTAACCTGCATCTTCAGGTCAGAAAAACTTCACTACAGACATGAAACCCTGCGACAGGATCTTTCTGTGGTAGTGTTTACACATCATCTCTAATTTCCTGTACTTTTAGGCCAGACCTTCTGGGGTATAAGACACAGGTCCACAAGGCAAAATCCATTAATGGATAAAGAATTCACCAGCTATTGATTGGTACTCTGTTATACCACCTGCTCCCCAACTTAGCAGTTAAAGGCCTTCCCTGATGAAGTAAGTGGGAACATGTAAAACACGAACATCACATTACATCCAACAAGAGCCAGATGTTTTACTTTAAGCATCAGTAATGCTAAGTCTCAAATGCATTGGAGCAAGAACTGGGTTCAATGGGAAAAAGTATGCTCTAAAAAAAAAACCAAAACCCTATTTCGTAAGGATAAAATGCGTAGTAATTACCAGACTGTTATCAGTGATGATGACTAGAAACTCATATCACCATCCACAGAAAACTTTGAGGACAGAGCAACACAAACAGGTTGCCAAATCCCTCAGAAAACTTTAACATGAATATGATGCATATTTAGTCTTTTATTTTTAAAAAAGTTGAAAAATCACATTGTTCTAGAAGCAACAGGATTTAATGGACATTACTCTGAAAGTACTGATGAAATGCCCAAACATGGCAAGGTGTATATAGTGCTACTGCCTCTCCCACTTTCTCACTGAGATGCAAAACTAAACGTAACCATTTGAACCAACAAAGCTACAATTATCTCATAGCCCTTCCCACGACATGCTCTATCCATGGGCCACAGCTAAATTACAAGTCAAGTTATTGGATTTGCCTACCTGGAAAATCAACTAATTTTTTTGGAGGGACACTATCATATGCTTTCTTAATGACTTACTGCTGAATCTCTTCTCAAAAAAATGTAAAATTATGTCAACTCCACCGGCTACAGAAAAGCCCAAACAAGGCAGAGCTGGACGTATTGTTACACAGACAAAAATTATCTACTTTACCTTACAGCACTGTTACCCTGTAGTGGTAGATAAAAGCAACAAAAGAAATTGAGAAGGAAATACAAAAAAGAATAACAAAAAGACACCTCCTTTCATCATGACTTTGCTACATATCTTTCAGCACAGTGTTAAACACTACCCTTCAAAAAAATTTTTCTCCTATATTACACTGTTCCATGTTAAGCACTCTTTAACAGTTCTGTTTGGAACAAGCAATCTATTTTAGGGCTTTTATATATCCTTATCCCCCTCCAGTCACTTATAAAGTTAATTCCTTCTCTTTAGGTAAGGAATTAAGCACTTGGGAGCTTTTAAGAATTTGATACTACAAATGTTATTTGGTCAATAATCTGAAACTACATGGGAAAGCATATCAGCAACACCCAAACAGAGTACAAAGGAGTGGAAGACTGCTCACTGCCCTTATTAATTACCTGATTTGCTGAGACAGTCTTCCTCTTCACCAAAAAACCACTCCCATGAAACATGAGTAACGAAGTGGCTTTACTGACAAACAATCCAGTACTGCAATAGCTTTATCCCCAGGTTTCCCTTCTCACACACAGAGTTTGAAACTTCTACAACTCAATTTTTGACAGTGATAGTCTATCATGGCTCTAAATCTTTGAAATAGGAAACCTATGGCTTGGTGGCAAGGTATGAATCAGCTTCCCTGTAAGACTTTAATACTTACAAGTCCAGAGGGATCATGTTTCTGTGCACATGCTACAGTTTGTCATCTAAATTTGAGAAATATATGGACCATACATTCCTCTTTCGCTGAGCAGAACACAAACTCTATATAAAAAAAAAACTCCATACTGAACTAAAGGTGATGTAATTTGCAGTTCTGATAAATTCAGTCTACCACAAATGAAGTTTGGGGGAATTCTGCCTTCTTTTACAAGGGAAGAGGAAGACATTCTTTTTTTAAACTTACAGCTTTATGGCTGACATTAGAGTTACCTTCTCAAAATTCCTGAGAAGATAACACTTATAATATCTGAGATCTAGGATCAATAGTAAGATCACAGAGGAAAAGCCAAATTCAGTCTTCAGATCAATGCACAGTTGTCACTTGTCTTGCCAAAGACCAGTAATTCATTGAGAGGGGAAAAAAAAAAAAAAAAAAAAAGATGGCACTTGGGTCTATTAATATGTTAGCACCACATCACAAGACAAAACAGTTAACTTGGAACTACGTACAGGGCTGGATGCTGAATTACACACTGGGAGCTTTAAAACTGTTTCAATCACATTTTTTAAAATGCTAAAAAGTACTCTTTGCAACAGTATAGTAACTGATGATGAGTCTTACTGGTATGCCTTGTAATTTTCTGCATCCAACATTTCAACAAGAGGGGAAAAAACATTTTTCAGCATTTCTTGTAAAAAAGTTTAATGCTACAACCATGTTTAAGTGTTTGTCTTTTTACATTTAAAAAGTTCAACACAATTCAGTATGTTATGAAATACACGTGAAGTGCACTGAAGTAACAGAGTTTCAACACAGTCACTTGAAATCCATCTAGAATCCCTACACTGAAAGCTACTCACTTTACAGAAGTCACTCAGTAGAAAATAAGTATTTTTTTGTTCCTTCAGTGCAAGGACTGTTGCAATTCCTATCCACCAACCATCTGTTATTCTCAATACAATTATTTTACTATGAACACCTTTACATGTGAGCAGTGAAGGCAGGGAGAAAAAAAAAAAAGAAGTTAAAGCTTAAATGAAATAAACAGCAAATCAACAGCTGCTACTAGTTCACTTTAAAATATCTAACACAAGGATAAATGTGAAAGGGCCAATTCTAAAAAGTTATGCAGCTCACTTTGAAAACTCTGGAGAGATTCTTTAGTTAATTAAGCAGAGGTTATTCAGGATATAATTAAATAAAACTCTGTTGTGCCATCTCTTGATTTTCATGTCAGTGATATACAGACTCTGCACTAAAATACTGGTCAGAGGCTGACAGAATAAGAAACAAATTAATGCATCTCAAACTGCTGAAAGACAAACCTTTTATCAGAAATTTATACAATGATGGAACAGGGCAATGCAGAATATCCTTTGATAAAATCTAGACTCTCGGAGAAACAAACATCTTTGAGAGACTGCAACAGCTTTCTTAAAGAGAAATTGTTAGCAACAGGTTTTCACTCCTGCTTGCTATTTCAATTTCTATGTCATTTCTATCAACAAGCTACAGGCTCTTCTGAGAGAGCCTAAACATTTACTCATCTATGTGTCACTGCCCAGATCCCCAAAAGCAAGCTTTCTCCTGTTGCCTAAAATTTTGTCCTCTTATTCTCAGAGCACTGCTGACTTCAAATCCTGCTCCAAGTACATTTGCAAATTAGCTCTCTCCCACTCTTCTTTTTTCATATTGGCATTATCTCGGGAAAAGGTAATCCTTGACAGTCAGAACTGTTCGATTTTCCTCACCACCTTCACCTTTCCCAGAGCAGCTTCCTAGAAATCTGAAGTAGCAATTGAGATTCTCTTGGGTGACATTATCTGTGTAGATTTTCACTGACATTTTCTGCTTTTTCTTTTGTCTTTATTTTGCTCTTTTGCCTTAGCTGGACCAATTATTGAACTGTGACCTGTGACATATGCCAACTACAACAAACAACCCAAATTTTCCCTTGTGTAACTTCACTGACTCCAGCGGCTCTAAACCAGATATAGATTTATTCTGGTGTAGGCAGAAAAACAAGCACTGTATGCCAGTCAGGTTTTCATTGTCCCTGCATCCCCCTCCGCACCAAATTCTAAATTCTTCTCTTTTCTCTTCAGGCTCACAGCTCTGTCTCTGTTTGCATTTCATCACTACTCTTCCCTTTCCCTTTCCCAGACATCTCAGTACAACACCCTGAAAATGCAACCTCTCTCTTCTGACGACTGAGCTCACTAAACTCTTCTTTTTCTGCAGATCCCTCTCATGTGCCACACAGCTCACTCTCTTACACCAAATTTATTGAGAAACAGTTATACATTATTGAGAGGATGGGAGAGACCCTGTATCTGGGGTATACAGGGGAGATACAGGGGAGATACAGGATATCTCTGGTTTTCCTCCTTCTCATCTCTCTCTTGCATCATGACATTTTATATAATCTAGACCCCTGTTACCCAATCTCTGGCCCCTGAAGACCCAGAAATGTAGGTCTGAGGGATGCCTTCTTAATTAAGCAAATAGTTCTGTGTGCAGCAAAACTACTGAAGCTTTATCTCCTACGGCTACACATCCAGAAGTTGAGCAGGAGCCCTTGCCTTCCCCCTCCTCCTTCCCCTGCAATAACCCTAGAGCCCTCCCACACCTCCCATTTACCCCCACAACCACAGAACTGGAGACAGACAGTGAGGGAAGCGGTTAAGAACCTGTCCACTCCTTCAGCTTAATGGTTCAACCTGTGACGTTCTTGAAGTCACAAAGTTTACTACTACCAAACCATTATCTTGCAAGAAGACCCACTGGGGAAACATTCCCACAAGAGTTCTCACTGCAGCAGCCAGCCTGCAGCCTGGACACCCCTCCAGCCAGGAGCCCTCTCCCTGGGCAGTCTTCACGACCACTGATGAGTCAAGATGATGCATACCCACACCCACATTCTCTGATGAAGATTATGAAATATTTATAGGTTCTTCATTACTGCAAACCTTAAGAAACAGGGATATTTCCACCCTCCTGGTTTTCACTATGTGATTATGACAAATTCCAAGTGGCATAAAGCTTTCCATGCAGAGCTATAACTCACATTAAGGAGAAAGGCCATGCTGGCACAGGTACTGCTGGATAAATCCAAGCTCCTGCTCACAAGGAGATCCAAATTATAAGGGGCAAGTGGAAAAACCCCTGCCACACTGCCTTGGGGCACAGCAGCATGCTCAGCCTCTAGCAGTCCTGTGGAGCAGCAGAATCCCCAGAGGGCTGTTGTCATCTCCAGCCCATGAAACACTTCAAGGCTTTCACCGCCCTCGGGTCACTCTCTCAAGGGTGCAGCACACATCCTGCAGCTCTCAGCTATATGAACAATGCCATGTCAAGGGTTAGGAAAGGTTTGGCCAAGCAAACCTGCCATATAGCCTTTGCAAGCTGGAAGAAGGATAATGTTTAATTCCACATGTGTTTATTTCTTTGTCCTAATAAACCATATTTACACTTTAGCCACCCTTTAAAAGGAACCTAAGTCTCCTGTCTACAAATACAGTTCTCTCCCCAAAACTATTCAAGGACAGTCTGAAGAAGTATTCAGTCTTCTGGGGAAGACTGGATCAGTATTTAGTACGCAAATGTAGGAGTTATTCTTTGCATAAGGCTCCACTCTTGAGTGTTCACCATTACTCCAACCAAGATATTAACTCTATTGACTGCAACAGAAGCTTTATTCAATGCTGACAAAAACTAGGCCTCTGTAAGGCTGTCCACGTCCAATGCAATACCGCCACACCGCATTTTAATTGGATTAAATTATATTTAAATGGTCTGACTATGCCAAAAAGTACATTCCAAGATTAAGTCCACACAGAGCAGTGCAACTTACATGATAAGTCTCCCCATCCACTACACTAATTTGTGCTTCTGTTCACTCATGACAAGTGTATTATTTCATCTTAAAAGCACAAGAAATTTGACTTCTCATGGGATTTTATTTTTCCCTGTCATCTTAGAACACTAAGTAGGTCTTTTCGTGTATGTATTCACTAAAAAAATCAACAGTCTAGGACGTGGAGCTCTTGGAGCGGGTGCAGAGGAGGGCCACTAAGATGATCAGAGGGCTGGAGCACCTCTCCTATGAGGAAAGGTTGAGGGAACTGGGCTTGTTTAGCTTGGAGAAGAGAAGGCTCCGGGGAGACCTCATTGCAGCCTTCCAGTACTTGAAGGGAGCCTGTAAACAGGAGGGGGAACGCCTGTTTACAGGGGTTGATAGTGACACAACAAGGGGGAATGGTTTTAAACAAAGACAGGGGAGGTTTAGGTTAGAGATTAGGTGAAAGTTGGAACAGGTTGCCCAGGGAGGTCGTGGATGCCCCATCCCTGGAGGCATTCAAGGCCAGGCTGGATGTGGCTCTGAGCAGCCTGGTCTAGTGATTGGCGGCCCTGCATATGGCAGGGGGGTTGAAACTAGATGATCACTATGGTCCTTTTCAACCCAGGCCATTCTATGATTGTATGATCCAAAAGAGGCAGTAGCATTTGCTTGCCGCTGTATTTCTATCAAATCTTAAATACATTTTAAAGCAAGCTGTAGTTCTAGTATTGTTTTAGATAATTTAATCTCCTTTTTGTGATTCTGTTAGTTACTGAAATTTTTTTGTCTTTGGACATGCAAGACTGATGAGCAACAAAAATCTGGACAGCTGTGAAAGTCTGTGCTGATGTAAGTAAAACTTGGATTTGAAAAATGTAAATTATTCCAAACTTGTGTTACCAGACTTCTGTGGAGGACTAGTCATTCGTGCAGTTTTGCAGAGACTGCAAATTGACTGTCCAAGCGATGACTCATGGTGTCTCAAAACATTCCAGTTGTAGATAAGAAGATGGCCAGGAATGCACCA
>NW_010116859.1:0-275 GCF_000699245.1 Pterocles gutturalis
AAAATTGCTGCTGATTTTATTTTGTCGCGCTATTTGTTTCCTCCAGACCCTCACACTTAAAGAAAAAAAAATAAATTTATTTTCGGTTGGGGAAGAGCTTTATTTCTAAGGTGGGGGAGAGGGGCGTCGCGTTCGGGTTATTTTTTTTTGCTTTGTTTTGGTTTTTCTGGCAAAATCGAGGAAAACCCGCAGAGCGTTGCGTGGGCTCCCTCTTCATCCCCGCTCTGCGCTGTATAACGCTACATCGAATAAATAAGCGAATAAATTAATTCCCT
>NW_010116860.1:0-6619 GCF_000699245.1 Pterocles gutturalis
GAGCAGCGTGCTGGGATGCCAGGGTCAGACGTGCCGGTTAATCAAAAATTGGTAACAGTTGTGGTTTTTTTAATTAAGTTTGGAATTAAAATAAATAAATAGGCAAAATTAACCCACTGCTTCACAAATATTTATCGGCATCTCTTCCTTACCCCGAAAGGAGGCAAATTCACTTCCAAAACTTAAATTTCTTCCAATTTCCTGGCAAGATACTCGCTAAAATGACACAAATTTGGCTCAGCACCTGACCGGTTTCCCGTACCTGTATCCCTGTCGGAGCTGGAAAGCGGTGCCGACACTTCGGCGAGAGCCGCCAGCGTGGCGAGCACGGAGGTCGTGGAGTTGGCAAACTGCACCGTCGAGACGTGCGAGCCACCTGCGCGGGGAAGAGGAGAGCAAACGGAAGGATTGGCAGGACCTGCCACACCGAAACAGCGAATAAAGCGGCCAGAACGCAACGGTTTTGTCATCTAGACAGAAAGCCATCAGCTACGGAGTATTTTCTGGGCTCCCACGGGTCAATGGAGAAAGGGAGGAGGGACAGATCATTTTTTATTTTCTCCTAAAAGCACTTTGACGCTACTTGAGGATGGACTGTACCCACTCCAGATATTTTATGATATTTTTTAATGAATTTAAAACAAATATGAAGCTCTTTCTGAATCAAAGAACAGCGAATGTGAAGGGATTTGCGCCAGTTTTACTGTCAGAACCGCAGAAAGGCCGGCTGTCGGCCGGGCACTTGGCGTGCCAAGCTCTGATTGACGTGTTCGGCTTTCCGAGCCGCAGCCGCGCTGCCCGACGACACTGGAGCCTGGCTGCCGGAACGTCGCGCAGAGCGGTTACTACGCGCGTAATTCCTCAGCTTGGCGTCGTACTGCAGCTTTCAGAACGGCAAAAGCTAGAGAATATATTCAACTCGTTTGTTGCTACGAGTAAATTACAGCACCCGTGTTCTTTCTCGCTTGGGAAAGGCTCCAAGTGCCGTCTCCAGCATCACTTCACGCCCCAAATGTTTCAGCACAAGCCAGTTAACTCAAACTAACTCAAATTTCTGCTCAAACACAGAGATCGGCCACACAGAGGGCTGGATTTCAACGTGCTGGGCGTGCAGGTCCTTTCCTCCCCCCGTCTGGGGTTCGGTGAAAGAAAACCCACCATTACCGCATCGGGGTATTGATTTGAGCGAGATAAACAACCCTTCTCGCTTCCAAAAAACAATGTTTCTTCCTCCAATTGACCGCAGTCGCTCCTATTCAAAGGCAGACTCAATAAGAATGGAACAGGAAATTAACTAAACGGGCGCAAGCTCACTGCACAGAGCCCCCAATTCCTCTTTAAAAAAAAAAAAAAAAAAAAAAAAAAGAGATCCTGTACCTCATTGCCCCTGGAGAGAAACAGATTTTAAGCACACAAAGGGAAGTTCATCTAAAGTTTCCTTGCCTTAACCCTTGCAACCTATTTTCTCTCTTTCTCGCTGCCTCCTGACTTTCCAAAGGTTCTCGAGGGATTTCTTTTCAAAGAACGATCCTTTCGAAAGGCTAAGCAGAGAACACCACAGGCTTAGCGACTGTTTCCAGCGGTTTGGAACCAGATTTCTTCTATCTAAAGACAGTTTATTCCCATTTCAAAACTTTTTCAATAAAGAGGGAATTCAGGAGAGACAGGAACAATTATTAGCTGCAAGTGTTCAATAAGAGATTTTCGTTGTAACGAAGGCGCAGTCGCTGATGCCCTCTTGTGGGAAATGAGAAAAAAAAAAAATCTCCTGACATGGCCTAGAGCAGGAGCCGCCGGCGATTTTCTCGCTGACCGATGCCTGGGGAAAAGCCCGGGGTATTTTAGTCCCGTCGCACGTGGACAATAAGCCACCGCCGGGCTGCGGGCACTGAAAAAGGCGATTACGCCGCAGGATATATGGGGAGAGGTGCCGCGAGAGCCAGGGATTTACGGGGCCAGTGCCACGAGCTCATCGGGAGCCCTGCCTGCGGCCGCTCACGGATTCAAGGGACTCGGGGCGAGCGGCTCGCTCAGCCCAGCAGAGCAGAGGCAGAGAGGGGACGGGACCGATTTCCACATCGAAGGGATGAAGGCGAGGGAAAAGAAGAATGATTTCAACCAAAGGGCTGCGGTCGTACCAGGAAAAAGTCTGAAGAATGTGTTAAAGCTGGAAATCGGCCGTTTTCTACCCGCCTTTAGCGGGAGTTGGCCTCTGTGATGCCCACCCGGCTTCGAGGCAGTGCCAGACCCCTCTGCAGGGACAGCGGCGCCGGCCAGAGCGTCCGCCGGGCACAAAAACCCCGAGTTTTACACCCCTTGGGGTTTGTGGAATATCCTTGACTGAAGACGTGCGCCAGTCACGCTGCATCGTCCTCACAGGTGGAAGAGGATCGCTTTGGGTTCTAAAGGAGGGTTTGTCAGCCCCAAAAGCTTTGAGAGCAAGTCTGGAGCGCTGCTGAGGTCGCTGTGGGCAGGCACAGGCAGAGAGGTGAGGGTGGGACTGCAAAACACCAGAATTTGGGATTTTAAAAGCACTCTCCAGCAAACATTCAGGCATGTGAACAGTGCCACCGACCAAAGAATTACTCCCACGCAGAAGTGTCTGCAGGATGAGGCCACACAGCTTCACAAAAGTTGTGCTTAGCAGCCTCCTTGAGACTGAAAAGAAACAATGGTTTGGATTGCCCCAAAAACTGAAAATTCACTTTATTTTGAAAATTGGAATTACACAAAAAAGAATTCGCACCCAGCCTGAAGTTAAAAGCGTCGGCCCCACCAAAACAAGGCTCAGAGAACAATGAGGAACTTAATTATTTCCATCTAAAGTGTGGGGCAGAAGAAACAAGGAGTGAGCCACGTACCCAACGGACCTGCCCACTCTGTGTAAGTGTTGAGTGAGGGAATTCCAGAGCAAAACATTCGTTCTACTCTCGTAGCCCGCAAAGAACAAAGCAAACCGCTCCCCAACCGCTCAGGATTTGGCGAGAATTCTCGTTATTCCTCTGTTGCAATCAGCCAAACTCTTTTTCTCAAGCTCTGTTGCTCGGAACAGACCTGGAGCAGCCCCGCAGCTGAGCTCAGCCGCTTCCAGTGGAACCACCTTTATTTACACCAGCCAGAAATCTGCTTTGTTACCTCCGACGGCAAAAACATTCCGGGGCAGGAAGCAGCAGTTGGGTGTGTTTGGCTCCACTTCACCGCTTTTCCTCCACGGAATAACCATCTGCCCTCTGCTGGTAAGCTGTCTCAGCAACTTTTTTGCAAGATTTCCCCACTCAAGGTCACACAAAACCTTACCTGAGGTTGTTTTGGTGTTTGCGGAAGAGCCGAGGCTGGTGAGATTGAGAACTTCTCCTGACGCAAGGATGAACGGAGAGGTGAGAGTCACAGTGCTGGTCACGGGGTTCGTTCTCTCTGGATGAGCGTTCACCTGGTTCTGCATTGCTTCCTAGGAAAGAGAGCGGGGTCAGGCACACATCCCACATGTTTCGAGGATGCTAAATCCCACAAAAAGCATTTCAGAGGCATTTTTATTTCTCTCCGCAGCACGTCAGGGACACCAGAGCAAAAGCTGTGAGAAAACTGCCACCTCAACTTGGCCACTGTCGAGATGCGTGGCGACAAAATAAACCTCATCCACCTCCACGTGTCTAGTTCTGCAAACAGAAAATCATCCCATGGGACACAAGAGGATCCCTCTCACTCCAGCTGCAGGTCAGAAAATTACGAACAAGCTTTCTCCCTCCTCAACCTACCTGCAGCATCACCAGCATCTCCGGATTGTTCTTGTCCAAAGCGATATCAAAAGCCGATTTATCAAACTTGCTGAAAGCGTGGACGTCAGCTCCGTACTTGAGGAGCAGCTCCACGACGTCTCGGTGGTTGTGCTCCGTCGCCCAGTGCAAAGCCGTCATTTTCAGCATGTCCTTGGCGTTTACATCAGCCCCGTTCTGAAAGAAATAAACGTTAATTGTCCGGACGCCATCTCCTCTCGATGTCTTTAACAGGGACACCAACACTTCACTCCAAGGGCTATTTAGACTCAGCCTTAAATGAGACTTAATTTACTCTACTCACCCTAATTAGCAGTTCTACAATGTGAGTGTGTCCGTCAGCCGCAGCCATGTGGAGCGGCGTCCGGTCCACTTTTGTCCGGGCATCTCTGCTGACGCCAGCGCGAAGCAGCACCTCCGCCGTCGAATAGTGGCCGTACTGGGCAGCGAGGTGAAGCGGCGACGTCCCGAGCTGCGCGGGAATTTGGAAGAGCTGCCGTCAGTTCACAGCAAGAGAGGACAGGCACTGTAATCACCACGGGGCATTAAAATGACAAAGCTTCTGGGAAAAATTAATTTCACTTTTTTTTTCTCCGCTCAGAAATAAGGGGCTGCACATCCAATAATTTTCCCAGTGAACGTTAAACTTTTTAGGGATCTTGATGTTCTCTGGTAAGTTGAAGATCAAACCCGCTTCTCCTTCCTCCACCACGCCGTCCATTCATCGCTGAGCGGCTTCTCCAAGCCAACAGCTCTGCCAGTTCCATATCACGACAGATAATTTCCCCAGCGTTTAGGGAAGGGCAGCATGACAACATCACCAGGCTCTGTGACCTCTCGATACAGTTATCTTCATCTCCCAAAGTTCTGACTGAACAAACTGCTAAGTTAGAAATTAAGACAACTGGTGATGGAAAATGGCCACCGACAGCTCGTTCGTTATAGTCCAGTTCCCTGTTTATCCAACTGGTTTTCTTTGGTTTCATTAAAGCTTTTCTTTCCTTTCCAACCCAGGATGGGCTGGTTTTCAGGATTTTAAGTAAACAAACAAAAAAAAAACCCCAAAGATTAATTTCTTGATTGAGAGAGTTTAAACAATTAAATGAAGTGTTCTTAAAAGCACTTCCTATTGCTGAGAGGTTTAACAGTTCCTCCGATTTGACCTGACTCATCATTTATCTCAGCTGGTGGGAACGGCACTTCTCAGAACACCAAACCCCGTGCTCATCGCTGTCCGGGACAGCACGGTCCTTACGATCGCGCTCTCCTGCGTCAGGCAGAGATCAATCTTTACACAAACATCAATTCATCTTTGCCTGAGGACAGTCTTGGTTTTTAAGGTGCTTCATCTGGAATCTTCTCCGCCACAGAAACCCAGAGACGCTTTTTCTGCCAGTCCACACCCCGGCGGGGCTGCTCCAGTTCCCATTCGTACCCTTTAGGCTCAGCCCTAAAGAGCGCCCACGCGACCCCGTCCGCAGAGAAACCCAACGCCCACCCTCCGACGTACCCAGTCCGTGGTGAAGGGCGCGCCGCTCGCCATCAGCTTCCGCACTTCGTCATCTTCGCCTTTGCGAGCGGCTTCCAGCAACCTCTTCCCTAGGTCCACCAAGGACATCTTCAAACATGGGAACGAGCCTTTGCCAAAAGCTGCTTCCAAAGGTGGGAGCAAGAGAAGGAAAAGAAACGAAAAGCAGTGAGGCAGAGATGTTTTAAAAGCGCTGTACAGCCATGGCCCACCTGGACACATCCTTCAGAACCAGGCACAACACGATCGGAAATATTAATCTTATCTTTCTGTTCCGTGCCCCGAAACATCAAGATCTCCTGCAGAACCCCGCTCACCTCAACAGCGCCGTGCACGGACACCGAGGCTGGCCCATG
This sequence comes from Pterocles gutturalis, assembly GCF_000699245.1. Taxonomy (NCBI): domain Eukaryota; kingdom Metazoa; phylum Chordata; class Aves; order Pterocliformes; family Pteroclidae; genus Pterocles; species Pterocles gutturalis. Next base: position 5,658 of record NW_010116860.1, read on the forward strand.
TGGATCCCGTTCCGAGAGCAGAACCTGCGAAAGCAACAGCAAAGCTCTTCGCAACAGTTTGGTTTTTAAAGCACGTTAAGAACACGATTTTGATCTCCGAGACGCTCTCTCTGACCCCAGCACTAGAACGAAGGGTGGGGGAACGATCCCTGTGCTGGGCTGGTAGAGGGTAAGCAGCACTGGGGCCCTCAGTTGTTTTTTTTCCTTCCATTAAAATTTTATGAAATAGTTGGGAAACTCTCCTTCTTTCTTATTTCTTGTTCTTTCAAGAGAAACATCCCACCCTGTCCTCAGTGACCACTAGAGCCAGCTGTCAGTAGCCCAAGCCCTTTAAAATAAAGCCTGACACCAAACCTCACCCTAAAACCCATCCGGACACGCTGCCCACATCGCCTCCCTCCACAATCTCATTTTATAAAACTATTTTTTGCTTTTTCCAGGTGTACAGTCATCACGTGCAACACCTGAAGCTTGAAAGTCCGGAGCCCAGAGCAGCTGCTGAGCGTTCACCCCGCAGCCGGGACCTTTGACGCGTCTCCGACGCCCGTGTTTGACTCCCACAACCCCTCTGCCCTTTGCGATTTCCCAGTTTGGGGTTTCGGGTTTTTGGTTTTTTTTTTTTGCACTTCTCGTGGAGCAGAGAACATTTCTTAAACGTTCCTTCTCGTCGCCCACGTCGAAAACACTCGCATGTTTTCCGAGCACGAGCAGCTGCACCGAACTCGTGTGCAGAGCCAACCACCGGCTGACGTACTGGCGGGACTGGAGTTCACCGCGCCGGGACGAGAAAGGAGAAGCTGGAGCATTAACAAAAACCATCAGTTTTTCCTCAGTTATTAGTATTTTGAGGCCTCTCCTTATGGGAAAAAAGCCTTGTATAGTTACAACAAATGCCTTATCAGTCTGAGGCTCCCTCACTTTTATTTTTTAATCTTTTTTTTTTTTTAATTTTTTTTTTAAAT
>NW_010116861.1:0-20038 GCF_000699245.1 Pterocles gutturalis
TCCGCTCCCACTGCTGCCTTATTGAGTGGAGCCTGCGGCTTAATTTGAACCAACACGGGAAACCTCACCCGGCCCGGACACGGACAGGATTGACAGATAGACTGAATATACTGAAGTGTTAGATGCTACAAGAAATTGTCATCACTTTGGGTAGTCATGTCATTCATTTCAGCTTCCCGTGTTTGCCCCAGGGATGCAAATTCTTCACTGTGAAGTCAGGAGGGGAATTAAGTAGCCTTTCTGTTCTCAGTGTTATTTGCCAACCAGTCTGATGCATGTTAGATTTGACCTGTAGTGGCTGAGAGGTCACAGGAAGATCGCTGGCACTTCTGCTTTGCATCTGCAGCTGAATTCTGTAGAACATTTGGATGGCCCCAAATTTAACAGTGTTACTGTCGTTGTGTTAGTTTGAGAGTCATTTCATGGTACTAAGGTAAAGCTGTAAGCAAGGAGACAGCTTGAGGTCTCCTTACTACAGTTTTTAGGTAGTGAGTAAATCATGCAATTTTTCTGTATGTATGAAGCATGAAATCCAGAGACACCATGGCTGAAGTTACGTAGACCATACGCTGCCTAGGGCACTTGCCTCGACCTTGTGTATGGAATGCAGGCAATGAGGCCTTGATCCCTGGGTGAGATGAAGTAACCACTAGCTTTCCAGGGGAGCCAGCATTTAGGCCAGGGAGCATTCCTGGAGGTTAACGTGACTGCTGGCAGTTGGCATATGAGTGATGATAAGCATCTGTTAATTTTTAAATTAAGTATATGTTTGTGGCCAAATGGACATACCCTTAAATACGTCTCTCTAGCCACGCACTGAAAGACAGGAAAGGAGCTTGCTTTTCTGACTGGCAGATACTTTGTGCTAAAACAGCCTCCCATTTCATTACTGCCTGCTTTTTCCTGTCCCCACATGGCCTGACACGTTCTGTGTGTCCTTTTGTCAGGCTGTAGCTTATTGCACTTTTAAAAGGGTGGATGCAGCAGAGTTTTGCCCTGATTAAGGCCACTGCATTCAGCTGCTGTATACAAATTGAAGCTGATGATAATTGTTAATAAAAGATAATTAAATTCTCTCTGTAAACAAATGATCTCTCGTCCTGACACTCCGATATCAGTCTCATACTCCTGGCCAACTAATGTTATGTTAAGCTGCAGTGGACTTCAGCTTCAAAAGAATATCCTCAGTATTCTTCATTAATTGAAGAAGCTACCCTGGTGTTTAAAAGGCTTTAGCTGAAATGTCGTCCCTCTCCCAAACTGATTGCGCTGGCACAGGCACAACTATCTCCTCTTTACACAGGGGTTGATTCTACAGGTGCTGTTCCTTCTCTTCAAGAGCAGGAAGAGCATTGCCAAGTCTCCTGCTGTGACGTGCAGTTTGCCAGGTACACCGTTTGCCCTTCCTTGTGCACGTTGTTCAGGGATATGCTCCCCACAGCTCTTTGTGACCTTGCTGTTCCGTTGCTTGAGCCCTACCTTGAGGCTGCTTTGCCCAAACACAAGCAGCCTACAGGCCAGTTTGATTGGTACGCCGTTCTGCTCTACTGGGAAGTGTCAAGGTTGCGTACGCAAAATAAACAGCTGTTTCCATGAAATAAGGCAGCGTTGTCTTTTGTCTTTTATTGGACTTTGAAGGAAGAGCAAAGGTATCATTTGGTTGCCTCTTTGTTTGCTGTGGGTGTAAGGTGACGTGGTAAAAGGAAAGAGGTGGAACCAGAGGAAGGGATTTTTCTGTAACCTAAGGTCCTTTGAGAGTGGAGCATTTGCTCTTTTACAGGTGGTGCTGATTTAAAAACCACACTTCCCTGGATGTTCAAATGTAACCCGTAGTGCAGTTATGAGTGTTTTACTGCAAAGGAGTTAGTTCTGAACTGCTTTTTTTCTGGTATTCCATAATGGCTGGCTTTTGGGATTCATAACTCTTCCTGAGGGTTTCTCTGAGATTACGTGCATAACTTGGATGAGAATGATCCCGCACTGAACTGCTTGCTGCTCTGTTTCTACAATTTACTCAAACCTATTTTTAAAGCCTGCGTCTTTGTTGATGAGAAATCATCATATCTCTTCTACTGAATTTTCCTTTGGATTACTCTTTTTAAGATCTCTGCAGCTTAGGCTAAAGTCTTAGGCTGTGCCACAAGAGACTGGAGATTAATGTGCTGTTTGTAATGTATGCCAGTCTCTGACCTTCAGAAATTAAATGGTCATGTGGTTATTGTAAGAGGAAATCTTTTGCTGATAAAGTAACAGAGGGACTTCAGACTCCCTGAATCTTTTTTTTTTCCTTTTTTATGTTGTGTTCTGTGCCTTGCAATTTCCCTCTGCCTAGCCTGATTCAAGGTTAGTGTGAACTGGAGAGAAAAGGAAAATACAGCCAGGAGCTAGCACGTACATCTCCTGGAATCCTTGTTCTTGCAGGCCGTGCAGTTTCTTCAGTGATGCTTTAGGTGTAGCTGGTTGCCTAGGATGTTGCTGAGGTTGCCATTGGGGCAAAATCCCTAGTATGCCCTGAGCAGCTAACCCTGCTCTTAAGTGACTGCTCTTGGGGTGCCAAGAGAGAAGGGGAATTACGTACCTCCAGTCTGGGCAACTAAACAATTTTCTGTCGTTCATTTGTGTAGCTTCCTCAAAAGAAAGTTGCCAGTCTCCTCCAGGCAGGAAGGTGTCCTTTATCATCCGTAGCACAGTCCTCTGTGCCAGCGGAAGGTGAGGGGAGCGGCGTTCACAAAGCGGCTCAGCTCGTGTGCTCTGCTGAAGTGATACCTTCTTTTGCTGGTGTTGGAGAGCCAGTGGCTGGGCTACACGGGCTGTCAGGCTGGCCAGAGAGAGAACTTATTTTTTTATAGTCCTGATTCAAGACGTAAGGAACTAAGGATTGTTCCTTAAGGAACAATCACCAAGGAGATTTTACAGGGTAAAAGAGGAATAGAGAGTAGTGTGCCTACACGGTTAAATTCCAGAAAAGCAGAGGAAAGTATCCCGGTACAGCTAGCTGGCTTGCTGGCTTCCTGATGACCAGCCCATAGTGCCTGCCGGAGGTGATTGCTTAAGTGCCGCTTGATAGAAATCATTACGGAAGTGGGACTTTGCCTGCTCTCTGTACACAGATTTCACCAAGACACTACCAGGTTTTACTTACAGATTTCTTTACTGGCTTATCACAGTCAGCTGTAATAATTTTTAAACTAATGAACCAAGGCCCCTAGACCTACTACAATGCAGAAAGGAGAGAGCGTTCCCTGGCTCCTGAAATGCACAGGGTAACACAAAACCTGTTCAGCAATGCTGATGGTAATGCTGATACCCTTGGCATGTGTTACCTAAAAGAAAATCAGAGATCAAATAAGTGTCTCACAGCCTGAGTAACTGAGATTAATAGGAAGGAGGAGGCAGCAGCAGCCAGAGACAGCAGTTGCAACATCTTGCTCAGTCATATCAGCTTATTTTTGTTTGCCAGGCATTTAGTTGTAACAATTAAAAGCATCAAGTGACTTCTGCCCAGGTGAAGTGTCCTGACTTCTGCCAAGGTGAAGTGTCCTGCCTCATGTTGCTTAGAAGGTTTCTGACTACGTGGGAACTGCAAAAAAAAAATTAAAAAAAACCAAGTAATCAATGCTCAAGTCAGTAGGCCCTGCGTAAATCTCCGCCTTTGGAATAGCAAGGTTTGTGTCACCCACAGCAACAGTAGAAGCTCAGAAATAAGCCCAAAGTCTTTGTGGCTTTTGACGTGTGTTCTTTTTTGCAGTTGAATTCTCTTTGCAGTTTTTGTAGCTGTTCACAGTAGTTTACTCTGAAGGAGGCAGAGTAGGGAATCACCATCTTGTCACCAGCACTGTTGTGTTGGAGCTTGGGGTCAGAGGAAAGACCTCTGCAGTGCACAGTGTGCTCTGAGTTGGCTGTCAGTCACAGCACGTAGTTAACTCAAAGCATTTGAACCTGCCAGTTCTTCAGAAGTTGTTCATCAGACAACAGCTCCAAAAGCCTGTTTTCCAAAATGATCATTGGATCTCTCAAGCCTGGTGCTCGCACCCTGAATGGTGAGCAGGGAGGGGTGGTACACCTGAGCCCAAGAGCAACAACTGCTTTGTGAGTGCCCCCAACAGTAAATTTGAATGAGAATAAATCAGTAATATCAATGACAGTGTGAACTGGAAACAATAAATGTAAGCGTAATTATGAATGACAACTGCAAATGATGCCCAGTTCAATATCTAGAACGTTCTGTTTCATAACATATAGAAAAATAGCACTGGAGCTCTCAGTACAAGGCACAAAAATGACAACAGAAGTCTTACATACTAAATATGCATGGAAAGTATGATGTGAAAACTCATAGTAACTGATAGCACTTCCTTGATTTGGGAAAACAATGTTAGGTACCTAAGTAGTACGTACATGTCTGTAAATTAATCAATGTACTTTTTTTGGTCATATAGAATCCTTGACGAATCAAACCTTGCAGCATCAATGAATTAGGGAAAGCTAGTCCTTAATTTTCAGGGGAGAGAGCTGAATCCAAAAGGAAGTTTGGGCACACCTAGGACCAGAACATAAAACTCTGAATTGTCTGCAAGCGTGGCCTTTTTCTAACTGTGTGGAGGTTTTTTGCTACTTTAGTTTTCTATGCTTACGTTTATTTTACGTCTCTCAATGCAGGAGATAACAGGACGTTTTCTGGTGTGCTTTGCAGGGTTTCTGGCGGTGAACTTTTTGACTTCCTGGCACAGAAGGAGTCTTTGAGTGAAGAGGAAGCAACCAGATTCATCAAGCAGATTTTGGATGGTGTGAATTACCTGCACTCTAAGAAGATTGCTCACTTTGATTTAAAGGTAAAGATGCTGATTTAGACTTACTGTTATTGCTGTTTTTTAATGATGGACTGTACTTTCTACAATTTGTTAGATATCTGTATTTGATAATGTGCTTAAAACCTTCGGTAAAACCATTTTCAATGCACTGCACTGCTGAGTGCTCCAAGGAAGACAATCTCCTTTATCAGGCCTGTGGTAACTTTTGAGAAAAAGAAATTGTAAGTCTTCATACTTCAGCTCTTTGCATTTGTGGTATCATCCAAAGCATGCTGTTTAAAAAAAAAATAATAAAATTACAACAATGTACAGAAGAAATGCATTTTTTGGGAAGAGAAGGGCCAGGTCCATAGCAGCATAGCTGCTGCTGCTTCCATTCCCTACTGTGTTTAGAATTAGGTGAGGAATGTGTGTCATCCAGTGCAGTTTGGTGAACAAAAAGACTTCTTGCTTTCTTAGCTGCTTAGGGCTTTGAAAGCCGAACACACAGAGCTCTCTTCCTACCATATCAGGTGACACCTATAGCTTTGGTCCTTGGCTTTGATATCTGTACAACTGGCCTAGACAGTACAGAAGAGACTGTCTCTCTGTCCTTTTGATGGTGGCCTGCCGAGGTGGACATGCTTCTCGGAAGCTAGGGGTCTGTTGTCTTTGGGAATGAAACTCCTGAGAATAGAAGACAGTGCTTTCTCAGCAGCAGACTCACAGCTACAGAACTGGCTGCCTCAAATGTTGCTGCTTCCAGAAATACATTCACAATGCACTTCTTCCTTAGGAGAAAGTAGAATAAAACAGGGGAGGGAACCATTTTAAAATAAAGGAAAAAGGAAGAAACTCTGCTGCTAGATTACATGTTCCTTGTCCTAACTTTAAGTCTAGGTTAGTTTATTACTAATTACGTCTATGCTATAGACAGACTCCTCCCAGATTCTCAGGATATATATGCTTATTCCTTGTGCTTAATGTGTGCCTAATACTGTTTGTCTTAAACTCCTTGGTCTTGGGTCAGTGTTAATGGCATATATGTAGTCGTTGCAAATGCTGCAAATTGCATCAAATCTAAGAAACCGGGTAGCAAGCTACTGTCCAAATCTTCACGGGGTGCATGTGAAAAAGCGTAGATGTGTGAACATGTGAAGGATGTGCACTTGGTTTTTAAATAGCTACATGAATCCAGAAGCCAAAGACTGAAAGTTTTCACTGTGTTTTAGAAAACACTGTAATATCCAGTGGCATGAACATATTGTGAGAATATAGGTGCAACTTTTTCTATACTGATCTCTAGCTACTGATTTTGACATTTAATACCAGTAATGTCAGGTGATCAATGAAGATGTTATGAGACGTTGCAAGGTAGAAATCAGAAAGGATAAGTAAAGAATCATTTCACTGATAATGAGTATCAAATGACCAAAAACATAATCACAGAATAACTCTCCTGGGCTTTATAGGACTGGGTTTGGAGTTTTGCTAGTGTTGAATGAGATATGTATTTTTAAGCAGTGATTTGATTAGATAGAGGGTGATTCATAATTATCTCATCACTTAACAGGGCTCCATCGACTGCAGTGGAGCTACAATGACTTACACCACCTAAGGAATAAAACAGTCTAGGAGGTAGTGACTGTGACTTTTTGCCATTTCAGTCTGTTCTGTCTGCTCTAAGCAGGCTTACATCATGTATCTGGGGTGAATGGCCTAGATCCAGGGAAGAAAACCAGACTTGTTAGCCTGAGGCTAAAATATTATTGGTCCAATGACTGTGACGATAAATTATTCATATGCTGTCTTTCCCAGTGCAGCCTGGCTGAGATTATATGTTAGCAGGAGCTGCTTCCATGCTAGGATCTACTCTGAAAAGGCTAGGCAGTTGCCAGCAGGGAATCAAACTGTCTCACTGTTGCTCTTGAGCTTATGATTAAGTTATGACAAATTAATGCATTAGAGCTCTTCATGGGAGATAAATTGAACCCCTAGTTTACTCTGGAATAGGGCCATGGTAGGGAGTAACTAAGGCTGAGAAATTTAGTTGAAGAAACAAGTTTGAGATACCTGTTATATGTGGTAAAGAAAGACAAAGTCTGTGGTTGCAAAAGTTAGCTTTAATTTCACAGTTCTAGCTTTGGCTGTTCCCTGCAATGCAGTGAGAAATGCTACATGTTCTTTTAATAGCTTGCTATCACATATGTGCTAGGACCTCTGATCCCGACTCTTTCCATTTGCTGGACTGTTCAGCTGGTAAGTCCTAGATCTTTCCTGGCCTTGTTGTTCCAGCTGTGAATTTAGTCTCATAAGGAAGAGCATTTTCCTTCCCTAAGTAGGTTCACATGTGGCTAGAATCCCTCAAGAAGCATTTAATAAGACATCTTCCAGAGGGTTACAAAATATACAGGATAGGGACAGCTGGGCAGACATAGTGAGGTTTCCCACTGGAAATTCCAAGAACAGACCAGTAAAAGTGCTGTTGGTCACAATACTTGGTGGTGCAGCTCTCCCTCAGGATCAAGCAGTGGCACTCTCTCCCTGCATCAGGTGTCTGCGCTGCTTCAGCTGCTGTTACACATGCACCCGTTGTTGTAACTGAAGCAAATCCATGGGGTCAGGATGTGACATCTTCCCAGGACACCCTGTGGGCCAGAGATGTATTTGCTCTTTTAAGAGAGGACAAGATAGACTGAGATTCCTCTTTGTGTTATGTGACAATGCTGCTGGGCCAATAACCTAGTGGGATATTTTGTCAGATTAGGGATCTACATAGAGCTGCGTGAAAAACTTCAGTCTTGTTATGTAAACAAGGACATCTTGTTTGCATCCCGGCAGTAGCCATCCTTAAGAAAATAAGCTTAGGAGTGCTAACAGGAAGATAGAGGAAGGCAGGCTCTGCACGAGATAAAATTAAATGAATGAAAGTGTTACTCTTATAAGATTTGCTTTGCTTTTGTGAAGTTCTGGTCCATTCAATGATGTCAGATTTCACAGCTGTCATCCCTTTATCGAAAGAATGATTTGTAAATGCTTAGGTACAGGTACGTGTTTCTTGTTCTACAGTGTTCTATATGCAGAGAAAAAAAGGCACTTGAGAACTCTGTTACTTTCCCAAGTTGTTAATATTATAATACCGAAGATCTACCTTTTGCTGTTTTTAGCCGGAAAACATTATGCTTCTAGACAAGAATATCCCTATTCCACACATCAAACTCATTGACTTTGGTCTGGCTCACAAAATAGAAGATGGAGTTGAATTTAAAAACATTTTTGGAACTCCAGAATTTGTAGGTGAGTGAGTGATCCATTCCTTTTTCTCGTATTGCAAGTTCCACGAGGAAGCCGCGACATCTTTTCAAAGTTAAGAAGAAAGGGATAGAGGTAGTTTCAATCTCAGTTGTACTGAGGTGACCTAAATCTAGAGTTTTACTTTATTTTTTTGGAATAGGCAAAAGGTGCTTTCTATAAACCAGATGGGCTACTCCTGTGAGAGTAGGTTGCTGACAAATAAATACTTAGAGATGTAAATTTGGGATCGAGATTATGAAACCCTGCAAATACAAATTCTAGTTTTTCACTTGTTGCCTGGGGCAGGTAAGCTCTCTGCATTGTAGTACATGGGCACACAGTCACACGGGTGTCTCTAGAATGGTTTTCTAGATAAAACTGCTTCAAACACTGTGTACCTGTTGACTACAAAACCTCACCTCGCCTTACATTTTTCCACCTAATTATCTTTTTGTTACTCACTGATCGTAATTCTAACCTGTCTCATTTGGATTTTATGTTAATCCTCCTCATTTCTACTGGTTTGTTAGAGGTTTTGGGCTTGGTTTTTGAGCGTTGAGGGGCAGGGAGAGAATTGTAATTCATGTTCGGGTTGAATGCAACCATTACAGACACCTTTTTGCATCTTGTTACCTCACCTTGGTCTTTTCTTTTGCATGCAGCCTTATATGGGGATGTTTTCTGATAGGGACATGTTTCTGATGAAGATAATAGGGTTTGACATGGGTAGCAGTGTGGTCTGGCATGTAATTCCAATCTCTTGCCCAAGGGCTGTTTCTGACTGGTTGTTAGAAACTAGCTTTAATGGTGACAGTTAAAAACAAAACAAAAGCTCAGGTTCTTAGGGGTAACAGTATCCTTGGGAGGTGAAATAATTAGTTATTTGCACTGTAATTAGTATATAATATCTGCTTTACCCTTATTCTTGAGTTGCATTAAGTTCCAAGTTACTCTACATAATCTCTCCTGGACACCTGTGAACTTGAATTCCTACTAGGGCTATCAAACTATAAACAGTGCATCCTAGAACAACCTTTCCTTTTCCCACCCCTTCTTTCTCCCTCTTGGTAATTCTTGACCTGCTGCTCAATTCAGCCTGGTAAAAGTTTGTTACTTCAGTTGCTGATGTTTGATTAAATTTTTCTTACAGCTCCTGAAATAGTAAACTATGAACCGTTGGGACTAGCTGCAGATATGTGGTAAGTTTTTAGGGTTTTTTTTCTAGGTTGCTTTGATATTACTTTTTCCCAGTTCGTTCTGAATAGAACCTATTCTACTGCAATAAATTAAAACAAAAATAAAACAAAAAACTTAAGTGCAGTTAATAATGCTTTGTTCTGTCTTTCCATTTTTAATGCATTATTTTTCATTAAAACATAAGCATTAAATTTCTGCAAAATCACAATGAAAAATTTTGATGGCAGTTATAGAGTTAACAGTTTGCCACTGTCCACTGCAGAGGAGCACTCTTAAGAGAAAACATGTTCCTGCAGTGCTTGTGACAGCTTTATTTCTGAGAGCACTGCATGCAGAGGAGACCTGCGTGCTAATCTGATCTGCCAAGAAGGCAGGCAAAAGAGGTCACCCCACATTAAACATCCTTGCTTCTGTTTCTTTGTATTTCTGACTGTAGTAAATACCCGCTAGAGCAGAAATGCATTAAGATACTTCAAATAGCCACATTCCTTGAAGTTATATGTAAAATTTGTTTTCCCTGAAACACTATTCTTTGAGAGCTATTAGCAGTTATCTAAAGCCACGATGGCTCTCCTGCCAGTGTAGCAGCTACTATATTATGTACATTATATGTACTATATTATGTTCATTAAGAAAAATACAGGTCATGTAGAACCCCTGCAGTTAATCCTTTTTGTTTTTTAGGAGCATAGGAGTCATCACTTACATACTGTGAGTACAATAAATTCACTCCTATAGGAAGTTTTCCTAAAGCTCTGCTGCGTTAGCACGAAACATCTCTTCCCTTTAGTCATTTAGGAAAGGAGCTGCATGCGTGGGGTGGGCAGTGGTTTGTCTGATGGGCAAATGTCATCCTGCAGCTTTGCAAGTTTCAAATAAGGGATAAAAGAACAGGGGCATTCTGCACAGACGAAGAACAAATACAGGTTCTCTGCTTCTTATGGGACCTCCTCAGCTCTAGATGATAGAGGAGAGAAAAGCCCAAGCCTATCAGTTGTTCATAGCTATGAGCTACCAGTGCATGGGGAGAATAGAAACCAAGTGTAACAGTACCATTTACAAGGTAGTTATTTCAAGTGGAAACAGGGAAGTTTTAATTGGCTTGTAAAGGCAGCAGTCTAGATCACTATACGTAAATATGATCACCCATATTCAGAAAGAGGGATTGAAGCTGGGATAAGAGCAGAGAAGTTGACCCTGGGAACTGAGAATACATCTTACAGGAGGAAAAAGGGCTTGTTAGAGCTAGTAAAGCAAAGGCTGGCTGGGAATATCATTGCGGTCAGTAAGCACAAAGGGAAAAAAAATACTTTTTAGAGGAAAAGTCTGTCAACTGGTGATGAATAAATTAAAGTAGGAAATCATGACAAGCTCAGACTCTCAAAGAAATGAGGTTCGGTAGACATCCTGGGGACAAGCAGTCGAGAGGGTTTAAGATGGAGCTTGACAATTTGTGAAACTGCTTGTGTGACAGTGGATGCGTGCAGTGGAGGGACAGCACTTGTTGCTTCAAGAATTCTTTCCTCTGGTTTGAAATGAGAATTACGGAAGTGGTCAGGGATCCTTGGGCCTGACTGCTTCAGCTGAAATCAAGCTCCTGTGACTGCGGGGGAGCAGCATGTGGTGGGATACTGCATTCTTGGAAATGCCTCACCCTAACATTCCTGCCCTGGGTTTCAGCAGTTCCTTATGACACTCAGAGGACTAACTTGCTGCCAAACTTAAATAAGGTGCACTCTGGTGTTAGAGGGATTTGCACTGCACAGCTCAGGGCTCAGAACGAGTATGAAGGCTTGGAGGGGAGGGATTGTCTTTTCAGTGTGGAAAATAAACATAGTGGAGTTAAGTCCACCCTTGGGCTATACCCAAGGCTTAGACCCCAAAAGCTGGAGAAGAGCTATAGTCTGAGAAATCAGATTCAGTGCAACAAATCCCTTCTGTCCTGTGGTGCAGAAAAAGATAGGGATACTGGTTGAGCCCAAGCTCAGGTAAAGGGATTTAAAATACTGTCCAGACCCTTGCTTTTTAGCAGCATTCTGGTCTTCAGTGACGTGTACTTGACAGGACATTAAGTTTTGTAAATTGCTGTTTATCTGCATTCATAATTGATTAAAACTTAGGAGCTGAGGATAAGCAGGTAGGAATACTTACCGTGCAATTGCAGTCATACAGGGATGCACAGATGGCCAGGTGCTCTCGAGGTTTTGCTGTTGCATGGAGAGTTCTGTCCTGGGGGCAGAATAGTGAAGCAGGTTTCTGTACTGGCACCAGTGTAGGAAATATGTTTTACCTGGTTGGCTAGTAAGAATTGCCACAGTAATTCTCTCCCTACAAATGACAGAAAAAAAAGAGCATGCTTTTTATGAAGGGAAGGGTCAGCTTGCATTATATGCTATGTATTAGAAATTTCATAGAATCATGGAATGGTTTGGGTTGGAAGGGACCTTCAAGATCATAGAGTTCCACCCCCTGCCATGGACAGGGACACCTCCCACTAGCCCAGGTTGCTCAAAGCCTCATCCAGCCTGGCCAGTGTCTCACCACCTGCACAGTAAAAAATTTCTTCCTAATATCTAATCTAAATCTGCCCTCTTTCAGCTTTAAAACTATTACCCCTCATCCTATCACTACACTCCCTGATCAAGAGTGCCTCCCCATCTCTCCTGTAGCACCCTTTCAGTACTGGAAGGTGCTGGAAGGTCTCCCCAGAGCCTGCTCTTCTCCAGGCTGAACAACCCCAACTCTCTCAGTGTGTCCTCATAGGAGAGGTGTTCCATTCCTCTGATCATTTTTGTGGCTGCCTCTGGACTTGCTCCAACAGGTCTATATCTTCCCTGGGCTGAGGACCTCAGAGCCTGGATGCAGTACTCCAGGTGGGGTATTTGTATGCCTTTAGTATTTTCTGTTAATTTTCAAGTCTTATGTTCTGAAAAAATTCTGAATAAATGGGGTGTGTTTAATGATACCACCTACTTTAGCAAGTTGGCAGCAGTCAAATGGATACCATCATCAGGTGCAGAGATCAAAATGCCTGCATGTCCTCAGGTCAGTAACCGGTGAAGTTATTCACTGGGTTGTAAGGGCAAAGCCTTTGTTACTGAGGTCTGCTGTTAGATTTTTTTACAGGCACTGAGTCAGGATATGACAAAAGTAATTTGCATTAAGTGCTAGGGTTTTAGAATCCTCCCATTTCACAGATGTCAAAACTGAGTCCCAAAGAGGAAAAAAAAAAAAAATCAGAGGAGAATAGAGCAGTTGGCTTTGGCTTCCAGCAACGGGCCAAAAGGTGGAATTACAGCTGCTTCGTGGCACAGTTTGGGGAAAAGGAAAATAAAGCTCTAGGGCAGGGTGCCTGCCTGTAGCCTTCTTTTGTGGCTAAGAGAAGTGGAACAAGAGCTTAAGAGGGAGCGTTAAGAAGTGAGATTGACTGTGGCTTATGGGGTGAAACTTATGGTGCCAAAGACAACTGGAGGACCTCACTTGTGCTGCCTTGCTGTCATTGTGTGATTGTAGAGGGAGAGGAGGCACTTTTTGCACTCTAATGTTTATTCTGTGGATAAAACCACACGTGGTGGCTGGGGACTGGGCTGAGTGGCCCAGGTGGTCCCATCAAACTTTCTGCTTACCCCCAAATTCCCAGTCAACATGGTAATGGCAATACAACCAGGGTAGAAGGTCTGTTGAGCAAGATCAGGTAAGCCAGCAGTTTTGTATTCAAAACCTCAGTTTAGATCCCAGGAGTTTGCTGCAGTACTGCTTTGAGCCTGCTGCATCCTGAACTGTGCTATGGAAGCTAGACATAACAGATAAGCATCGTAATCGCTTGGAAGATTTTTTTAAAAGGCATGAGATTAATTGTCTCAGTATAAATACCATTTCCTGTAAACCAGGCTTTTGCGAGTCAGCATCCCTGTGGATTGGGAGAGGAAGGAGAGGGGCGGGTCCTGCAATGAATCTGTTCTGACACCTGAGTTTTACGGAGCAGAGGTAAATAGTCATCAAAGATGAAGGTCATCAGTCACAGCTGAGAGATAGGCGAAGCAGGATGAAAGCTTTTTCTGCCTACATAAAGATTGTTGAATGGCATTTTATGATGATGGTGTCTCCATTATATCCTCACAGGTGGAGCAGAATGCCAAAAGAATGAGATCCTGCATTGTTCAGAAACTGTTGAATTTTATTGCGACAAATGTTCTTTTGTTTGTGGGCTCTTCTTAATAAGCAGTGTGGCCCTACCTCTGGTGGAGCTGGCCCCTAGGCAGGGCCACACACCTGACTTCTGATCACATGTATTTTGGTGCCAGCTGGGAAAGGTCTCTTGGCTGAACTCACTGTGCAGGGAACTTGGCAGTAGCTTTGCAGACAGAAAAGCAATAGGATCAGGGCTTTTCCTACCCAAAGAAAATACATAGAAACACTACTTTATCTGCGTGAAGCCAATAGAAGCTTCTGCCTGGTAGTGTCTGTGGGCTTAGAGGGATAGAGACTATCAGCATGACTCTCACTTGTAACCACAGAAGCAGTGAGCCCAAAGCTTGGCTTGTTATTGCCCACACGGCATACCTGCTACAACGTGAGATCCACAGATGTCCTGAGAGTTTAGTACACAGGCACTGTCATTTCATTAGGGAACCTTTGCTGTTTATTTTTCCAATTGATTCTTCTTTCTGGCTTATCTAGGCTTAGTGGTGCATCGCCTTTCCTTGGAGAAACTAAACAAGAAACACTTGCCAACATCACAGCCGTGAATTATGAATTTGATGAAGAATTTTTCAGCAATACCAGTGACCTGGCAAAAGACTTTATTCAGAAACTCCTGGTGAAAGACACACGGTAATGAAAAATTCAGAAAGATCTATTGATCTCTAAGATCAGCCTGGTGAAAGGTAGCCTGACAACCTGCAAAGCTTTCCCTGCAGTGTACTTGCCATTCAAGAGCCAGACAGGAGGCTGCTGCTGTGCCCCTGGTTAATCACTGCACCAAGAAACCCTAACAAAAGGAACTGAATCTCTTCAGTTAAATTTCACTTTCAGGACTGAATTCTTACCTGAGTCAAGCTGGTACAGTAGGGTGTAGGTGAAGGGCTGAAAATGGTGTGCAAAAAAGTTCGGGGTAACTACCACTCCAGTGTTTCAGTCTATTATGAATGGCTTGTGAGGAGGTGACATGATCTCAGAATATGCTCCTGGTGGTGCAAGGGCAGAAAAATCTTCACATGTGCTCATAGCAGAATTGTTCCTTAAGTCTCTGCACCTGTTGCAATTGCCTAGAATTTGCATGACAGGTATGCAGGTCTTTATTCCCAGTTTATAGGAACCACAGACCTTTTATTTAAAAAAAAAAAAGTTTTTCTTGCTTTTAATAAAAGTGCCCACAGAAGCAGCATCTCCTTCCCCATCACCCTGTTTGTCCTGGAGGGAAGTCAGACCATTGCAGTTCTTTCTAATGGCTTCAGTAGGGGAAAAAATAGTTGTTAGAAAGAAAGAGGCAAGCTGTTCAGTCAAGATTTCTGCAAATCCTCAGGCCTTAGAAAAGTGGGGGGTGTGATGGAGTCATGAGGGGTTTCCATGGGTCTAGCAAATTCCTTTTAAGAAAGGACAAATCAGTGATATAAGTATGTCCCATTTATAGAGGCAGTTGGTGTGCAATGCTGTGTTTCTGCCTTTGATTGTCAGTCCTTTTAATGTGCTGCTCACCGGTGTCACAATGCAGGAGGAGGTTAGGATTGATCAGGTTTGATTAGGTTTGAAGTATTCCTCTCAGAAATGTCACTTTCAGGAAGCAGCAGCTCCTGGGGTGGTGTAATATTGAGTTCCAAATTACAGTTTTGATATTAATGTTGCATACTTCGATTCAGACACAGTCATATTAAAGGTGTATGCAAAGAATTTATTTTCTAAGCATGTAGGATGAACAAAGCAAAGTAATGTTTTATCACTTTTTATAGAAGGGTACACAAAAATACAGGTACCTTTTGATCAAGAATTAAAATTGTGTGAAGTAAGGTCAGCTCCTTACTGAAACTTAGAACACAAACTGCATACAAGCAGTATGCCTCATGGAGAAACATAACCCTGAAACTGGAGAGTTAGTCCTGGTATTGTCTTTATAAATGCTGCATACAGAGCCTGGGAGAAGTGTGGGTCAAGGCACTGGGGTACGAGGTATTTCTCATTAAAGACTTTTTTTTTGTGGTGGTTTTTAGGAAGCGGCTTACAATTCAGGAAGCGCTCGCTCATCCATGGATAACGGTAAGACTGAATAAAGAGATAGATCTTGTTTTTTACCATGAGCAAAGCAGAAATCATATTCTCATTCTCTGTGGTGTGTTAGATGTGAAACTGAACTCTAAGCAGAGACCCTAGGTGTCTCAAAGAGTTGTGCTGGAAAAAAATTGGTTGGGTCTAATGAAATCATTGGTTTCTGTCAATGACTTCTTTGATGTTTGTTGCACATTACAGCATCCTGCATTAGACCGTGCTTTGCATTTTTACATCCTTCACTGTTTGCATGGACATATACTACGTGTTGGGTTTAGTGCTTTCTTGAGTTGAGAGTTGACTACAGCCAATGTGGAAAATACAGTTTCTCTCAAGATATAACTGCTGTACCAAGCGTGTTGATTTGCTTACGCTTGTGTGTCTGTGTATTTTTTCATCATGAACATTGCTTGCTTTTGTGGATAAGTCTCTTGTTGAAAGTACATTTGGTTAATCTCAGCATGACTAATGAGGATGTTTGAAATTCAGTTTTTGCTCTGCATTGCACAAAACTAGAGTGTTTTCAGGACTCTTGTTTTTCCTCTTACAAATATTGATAACTTTGAGACTGGTAACTGCTAAAAATTCACATGAAAATAGACTGTGGCCCTATTATTTACTCTTATCACATTGGAATGAATGCATGCCATTGGCACATTGATTTTTGGGTTTGTGTGTTGTTTGGCTTTTTTTTTTTTCTTTCAATCAAATGCATGAAGGAAAATCTGTGTGAGCAAAGCATCTGCCAGCATTGTGGAAGTTCAGGCTGCATCCTTTGTGTAGAGTTTTTGAATGACTACACTGTCCTGTAAATATTCAGTAACGTTGGTTCCTCTGTCTGATGACCCACCAGCTGAAAGAAGAAACAAAAGTCCAAGAAAACAAGAAGGTTGAGAACACACAGCTAAAGACAAAACGCCTGAGAGAGTACACTATAAAGTGCCATTCGAGTATGCCTCCAAATAATACCTACATCAACTTTGAGCGCTTTGCCCGGGTAGTAGAAGACATTTCACTTATGGAACGGGGTTTCAGCATGTTGACTGCATCCCACGATTCCTTGCAGGAGGACATTGATGCTCTGGTTTCCATTTATAATGAGAAAGAAGCTTGGTATAAGGAAGAGAATGAAAGTGTGAGGCACAAGCTGTCCCAGCTGAAGTATGAATGCCGTAAAATTGAGTCCCTGAAAAGACATCTACAAGAGGATATCAAGACTGTAGGCGCTAGTCTTACAGGCATAACCGGGAAATATGCTGATCTGCAAAGTCAGTATGAATCTCTCAGTCACGAACTTTCTGAGGAACTCAAGTGGATACAGGATTTAATGAGTAGTTTTCAGCTGGAAAATGAAGCCTGTGTGAATGGAAACTTTGACTCTGTTTTCAACAAAGATAATAATGAAACACTAATGGAGCTGTTAAACAGATCTCACTGTGAAGAATTCCTTGCAGGGTTGAATCTTGATGTAGCAGAATCAAATCAGTAATGTTGTAGATCGCGTTAGGTGCAGGGTTTGCTGCCTGGTTCAATGTACAGCAGTTTAAAAAGTTTTCAGGGCATAGATTTTACATGAAAACATCACCTAGAACTAAAATAGAGATTCTCATCTATTGCACAAGGTGCTGACCAAAACTATAAACTCTCAGTGGTTTGTAGTGTTGTAGTTGTTTTGCCGTGTTTGGTGTCTGAACTTATGGGAACTTAGAGTATCACAGTGGTATGGACGCATCTAACCCTGCAGCCTTTTGCATTGCCTAAATCGTACTTCATCATGTATTACTGTTCCTGAAGATTCCTAAGTAATTCACTTGAATAAAGAGTAGGTCAGGCTGTTCTTACTAGAAGCTGGATGCCTGGAAGCTAATAAAAATCTTACGATAGCATCTTTGGCTGGATGAAGAAAGCAGAACTGCTGGAGGCAGTTCTATAGACCAGCTGAGAGAAGTACTTGCAAAAGTTAAATCTGTCCCGTAAAACAAAATAGATGGTGTAGTGATTTAACATTTAGCTAGTACTGTGGAAATTCTCTGTGAAATGGCTGCTAATGAAGAAAAGTTAAGATTATTGTTTAGGCCAGTTATGCGGGGTGAGATCTTTTACCATCAAAGGTGTTAGCTGTTGATTAATCCTTTAGTTTGAAATTCAGCTAAATTTCCTGTCCTATACCAGAGAAATCCTAATCAAAAGACAGAACTGGGAGCTTGTAATGAACTGATCAAGTAACTGTTTATGTAATTTTATGGTGCAGGTACAAATTTCTGAGTGGTAGGTGATAACAGAGACCTCTGGTTTGCTTTCTGCAGTAAAGAAGATGACAAAGCTACAACTAACTTAATCTGTGATGTGGGATTTGAGCCTAGTGTTCTTGCTGTGAAGATTTTTTTTTTCCTAAAGTTTTAGAGAGTAAAAGAAAAGTTGACCCACACTTTAATCATGCCCTGCTGTCTTGTATTTCAGAGAAGTCACTTGGTTATACTGTATTCATCTGCACAGATGTACCCATCTCGGTTTTGGACCCAATAAATAGTTATTTATGCAGTAGCTGTTTATGCAGGATGCAATTGTTCCCTGATGGTGTAGTTAGAGACTAAAAAAAAGATGTCAAGCTTCTGTGTACTGAAAAGAATTGCCAGCATTGGTTCTGCAGCTAGTTTTACAGCCCCTTTGCTTTGTATGAATTTGCTGCAAGGTGACTGTTACGCAGCTACAAGATGAGTGAAGACAGTAGCCGAGGATTCCTGCATCGCTGGTCCGGTCCATCTGGAGTGGATCTTTAGATACACATGAAAGTGTGTCTTTCACTGACCAGCCTCCCTCCTTGTTTTCCAGAGAAGTTAATGACCTAACTAAATCTAACGGTTGTTGTTGATGTTCATAATGTTATTAAGAATAATGTTTCCTACTTTGAGATAAAAAGATAAAAGCCTACTCTCCAATTTGTGTGCAGTGGACCCATTGCTGCCGTGTCCTCGTAAAGATGTGCAGAGGCTGGTGAAAACTCAGAGTTTTGAAAACAGTTAATTCAGCAGGCATACTGTTACTCCCGTCATTGTACACAGCAGAGGATGGAAACTGGATGTGCTCTCTGTGGCGTCTTTCTTTCCACAAGATGCAAAATTTTCAAAAGCTTTAAAGTAGTGTAGAGAGCCAGGAGATGTCCCTCACAAGCTGGTGTTGCTGTTTGGGGGGGAATTGGGCTCCACTGTGATAAATCACATTGAGAATTTTACTGAAGTCTATTTTTTATTCTGTCTAAATGCTTCAGTTGTCATTTCTGCAGGCTCCTTAGAGATGGAAGACCCACAAGATACTGCTCAGGGGAATCGGAACACAGGATTTTTTAATGAGGGAGAGAGTTTTAATTCTTAAGAAGTAACTTAAAGCTTAGTGAGAGTTAATATCTGCAGAAAAGACTGTCGAGTCTGCCTTCCCTCAGCCATGATCCGTATTCTCTGTTCGTGTAGATTTTCTCTATGAACAAATGCATGGCAGGACGAGAAGGAACATGAAATGAGACCACTCTGTTCTGAGCATGGTTGTGTGAGGTTAATCGTGTGCCTCAGCCCTTGGGGCCAGTGCTCTCTGAGCTGAAGGAGGTCACTGGCATACTGCTTTTAAGAAGATATTCTAATGATTGAGGAAACAATGAGGTCACTGGCTTGTGGGCTACTGAGAAACGGAGAGGCAGTTTTTAACAGTCTGGAGAACTGTGAAGTGAGCTGTTTTGGTTCAGTGATGGCTCTGCTGCTGAAAGGGCACTCAGAAGTTTTTCATGGTGATTGTACAGCTGACATTTAGCCAGTGACATTTTTTCCACTTCAAATTGATTTTTACTCAGTGTTTCATTGCACCATGCTGGCCATTTGCAGAATGAGGAAATGATATCTAATGCTTAGATGTCCCAGCTCTGTTGTGTGCAAGTGATGTGTACCTCTAAATGAGAACGAGGCCCAGCTGATCGCTTGGCTCCTTGAATTGCTGATGAGATATCTGCACAAACGCTGTACCTATAGCATTTGATCAGAAAAGGGAATTTGTTGTCTTGTAAACATTATCAATTATTTTGCTAAAAAAATGTTTAAATCCTCCCTGAGGTGTTTTTCCATTCTTCTGTGGTACTCTTGCTTCCTCAGGTGTCTGTCTCGGTTGCCTTCCAGTCCAGTTCAGTATAAATATTTCTGGATTATCCACCTCCTACATATGCAGATCAGAACTACTGCAATGGTTGTCACTCCATGAACTCCATCATCTTTGAAGGGTTGATTCCTGGCCTTTCTCTTTTCACTTCTATGAGATCTGATTTTGAACCTTGTTTTCCCTTCAGTCTGACAGATACAGTTTTCTGGTCTGTGCAGATTTTGGAGTTCAAAGGTGCTTCATGTTGAGAAGAGCTGTGTCAGGGTTTGCGGAGCATCTGTTTCTTAACACCAATTTGGCATCCAGAAATTTTAGGCACACATCTGAATTCTGAGATATATATATATATATATATA
>NW_010116862.1:0-7461 GCF_000699245.1 Pterocles gutturalis
GATGAGAAAGGCGAGCCACAGCCGGGCAGCCGCCCCCGCCACATTCCTGGGGGCTTATCGCCGCCCGCTCACCTGGTTGTCATTACCACGGCCGCCCCCGGCCCCACGCCCCCGCTGCGTCCACCTGAGCCTGCGCTGGCCCTGCCCCGGGCTGCCCATGCTCCAGCTCCCCATTCCCACCAGGTACCCTGCCCCACTGCTGTGGGGTGGGGGTGTGGCAGTGGGGATGCCTGGTGGGTGATCCTGCTCATCTGGTCCTTGTTCTTGGCACTGTCACCCCGCTCCATCCTGCATCCATCTCCAGAGGGCAGCTTGATCCGAGGGAGAGGGACCCCCACATGGTGTGGGGTTGGGTCCCCTAATCCCATCCCTGCAGAGGGTAGAAGGTCAGGGGCTTTCCCAGGCAGTGCGGGGAGGGATGCTTCTCCAGAAAGGGGAACAGAGATTTATTGGCTGCTCAGAGATGCTTCTGGCTCCATACAGATTGGATCCTGGTGACCTTCCCCTGGATTAGGGACTGTAAATGTTCCCCCTCATAGCGGGAGGGAGCGCAGAGCTCTGATGCCACATGGGGGTGAAGGCTCTGGGCACACAGAGAAGGTCACCCGTGAGCAGTGGTAGTCCCTTTTCCCCCAGACCTTCCCTGCCGATGCACCAGGTCGTGGTGAGGACCAAACCCTCCTGCTGCAGACCTCCACCGAGCACCTGGGACATCTGGCACCTCCTTGCAGGTCCCCCCTCTCCTGACCATGGGGAGCCCATCCTGGGACACACAGGGCTGGGAGCAGCAGAGATGGGAGGACTATGTGTCCTTCTGCAGCCTTGCCTGTGCAGGGGGAGATGGAAGGCCCCCGAGGTTGGGTTGCTCCTGTGCTCTCAGCAGATGCCCTTCAGCTATTATTTTTTGGTTCAGGAAAAGGAAAGAAGTGCAGGAAAGGCTGCAGGCAGACCCTGGTGCCTTGGTCCTACATCTTTTCTCCATGTGCTGGCTAAGTTCGTCCCTGTCCCTGTCCTGAAGAGGCAGAAGATGCTCCTGGCTGTGGTTCCTTCAAGCAATAACTGAAGGGCATGATTGGGCTTTGGGACCCTGCAGCTAGCGGGGAGGTGGGGTGAGCAGCACCCAAAGGGTCCCCTCTCCGAGCCAGAGGGTCCACCTGGGCACAGGCACTGCTGGCATGACTCAGAACCTCTTGCAGGCAGGTCCCAACCATTGCAGCCCTGTGACACTGTGCAGTGCCTTCTGAAGCAACCACATGCAGGCAGGCTTTGGTGATGGGAGGGATGGCTCAGCTGTCTTTTACTTCTCCACCCTTCATTTTCTACTCTCACTGGGGAGGGACGGAGGTCTCTGCTTAACCTGGTCCATGTCAGTGACATGAGGAGACATCAGTGGTGCTTTTTGCACCCAGAGTAACCTCTGATGTGTGGGAGGTGCTGGATGAGCCCTGGGGAACTTGTCTTGGTATTTGGACACTGCTGAGGCATGAGGATAGATTTCAGCTCCTGAAAAAACCACAGGATTGGCCATAAACCCTGGGTTCCTGGCACCCACCATGAGATGTGGGAGATGTAAGACACCTACAAGGCCCTAGATAGTGCTTGGGTTAGACTGGCAGCAGTACTGGTCCTTGTACTTATTTATCCTCAGGATGGTGTGAATGAGGGGAGGTGGATGGTCCTGGCTATGGTTACTCCCCTGGACCAGACAAGCCTATGGCCTGGGTTGTAGGAAGCTGAAGAGCAGCAGGTTAGAGGAGGCCATGGCTTGGCTCTGGAGTAACAGCACTAGGAGCTGAGGCCAGAAGTGTAGAAGAGTGGTCAGGCTCAAATGGATGGACCTCAGCCTCTGCAGGGCATCCAGCATGCGGAAGGAGCTGGCACGGCGTGGCAGGTGGCACCCAGCACTGCTCTTGTCCTGGCATGTCAGTCCTTCTCTCGCGCATCCTCTTGGGATTTTCCTCTTACTAACTCCCAGTTGTGCTTTTTCACATCACGGCTCATAATTTATAAACCACCAGTGGGGAGAAGGAATATTTCACTCCTGAGGATCCCCAGGTGGTGCTGCTGGATGCGCTGGCTCAGTGATGGATGGGCACCACAGGGTGGGGGGCGATGAACCGTGTCCAGAGCACAGCAGAGGGGCATCCCCCATAAGCAGAGGGCTCTGCGGTGCCAGCCTGGGCATCTGACAGATGTGCAGCGTCCAGCCGGTGATGGATGACACCTCCAGCAGCTGCCACTTGCTGCTGCAGCAGGGTGTCGTGGTATGCGGAGCATGTCTGGCTCAGGATGGACGTCACCCCCTCGGCTACACCGCCTTTCGCTGACGTGGTCTCCCCGCTTGCCCAGGCAGCTCTGAAGCCGGTATAAATCCTCATAGTCCATTCACACTGACAACAATGATTCAGTATGACTGGTCTGTCCAAGAGCTCCCTTCTTCGGGGAAGCGGCCCCAAGACCGCCAGCGTGCCTGTGCCCTTCCTGCCTCGCTGGCAGCTGTCTGCTCAGCTGAGTTCACCCAGGGATTAAGAAAGGTCTTTTCCTTGCCTTGTTGGGAAAGCCTTGCTTTCCTGCTGCAGCTCTGTTCCCAGCTCTTTGAAACTGCTTGTAGATGCCTCCTCAGTTGCCTGGCTCTGCTTCCTTCAACGCAGGCAGCAACACCATTGCGGTTTGGGCCCAGCCAGCAATGAGCACCACGCAGCCGCTCGCTCACTCCTCCACCCAGTGGGATGGGAAAGAAAATATGACAAAAGGCCGTGGGTCGAGACAAGGACAGGGAGGGATCACTCACCAAGTATGGTCATGGGCAATACAGGCTTGACTTGGGGAAAAAAAAAATCAGTTTAATTTATTATCAATCAAATCAGAGTAGTATAATGAGAAATAAAACCAAATTTTAAAAACACCCTCCCACCTCCCCTCCCTTCTTCCCAGGCTCACCCTTGCTCCTGATTCATTTCCCTGCTCCTGACAGTGGTGCAGGCAGATGGGGAGTGGGGGTTGTGGTCAGTTCATCACACGTTGTCTCTGCCACTGCTTCCTCCTCAGGTGGAGGGCTCCTCACACTCTTCCCCTGCTCCAGCGTAGGGTCCCTTCCACAGGAGACAGTCCTCCATGAACTTCTCCAATGTGAGTCCATCACATGGGCTGCAGCTCTTCACAAACTGCTCCAGCATGTGTCTCTTCTGTGGGGTGCAGTCCTTCAGGAACAGTCTTCTCAGTCTTCCCACGGAGTCATGACACCCTTCCGGTGCAGCCACCCAGTCCAGCATGGGGTCCTTCATGGCTGCAGGTGGAGATCTGCTCTGCTGTTACTCTCCATGGTTGCAAGGGCACAGCCTGCCATCTCACCATGGGCTGCGGGGCAATCTCAGCTCTGGCACACCTCCTCCACTCCTTTCTTCATGGACCTTGGTGTCTGCCTGGTTATTTCTCTCACATCTCACTCCTATCCACTGCAGGTTCACAGCAGGATTTTTTTTCCCCCTCTTAAATAGGATTCACAGAGATGGTGCCACCATTGCTGATGGGCTTGGCCTTGGCCAGTGGTGGGTCCGACTTGGAGCCGGGGAAGCTTCCAGCAGCTTCTCACAGGAGCCATCCCTGTAGCCCCCTGCCCCGCTACCAAAACCCCACCACACAAACCCAGTACAGCTGTGAGCTCACCCAGTGTCTCCATATCCCTCTGCTTGGTGAACCAGTCATTTCCAAGTGACAATCTTGGCATGTTGATGCCTCCCAGTAACACCCATCAAGGTCCCATATAAACCACCTCTTCCTCTCAGTGCCATCTCAGGGGGATGGTGCAGGCAGCACAACCAAAGCGGGACAAGGAGGAGGTGTAGAGGAGCAGGGAGGGAAGGGGTGGTGGTATCGGGTGGGATTTCGACATCTGACATGTTGACGTTTCCCAAGTAGAAGCCAGTCACTCAACATCTGGCCGAGAATATTTCATCTTGCTTCAGAGCAACTCCAGATGTTCCCAAGACCTTTTTTTCATTATTTTATTTCTTTCTTTCATTCTTTTCTTCTCCCCCCTCCCTCTCAGCCACTCTTGACTCACTAAATCAAGGGAGACAGGCTTTTAACTCTCTGTAAAGAAATAAACGGCTCAATGGTGAGATTAAATGAATTCTCTGGAACTGTGTGAGCAGATGTGTGCTGGGGGAAGGAAGGGGGGGAGCAAGGTAAGGGCGATCAAGAAGAAAAGAGGAGCACGTGTACCTGGTCATTCCATTAGCATGAGGTGCCCCAGCTGGATCCACAGCATGATGGCCGGAGGGATGTGCAGTCTTCACTGAACACGCAGGAAGGACTAGCAAGGGCAGGACTTGTGACTAGAGGAAAAAGGGGAAATGGGCCAGTTCCTGTTTCACTGGGTTGTCTGGTGATCTCCTCTCCAGCATAATTGGGTCCAGTTCTTACCTCCTGGAAGTGGCCCAGAGCCGAGGAGGTCAAAAGAAGGACGAGTCTGGTATGTTGATGATGCTCATCTGAAGAGGTGATTTATCATCCCTGAGGGGAAGGGGAGAAGGAGCAGCCAAACAGCCAACTTGGGAAAAGAGAAAGTTTGGCGGGAGGAGGGGAGAGGTCAAAGGTGAGAGACGTGAATAAGAGGAAGATGGAGGAAGCTGGTGAGAACGTTAAAGGAAGATCCAGAGATAGAGAAACATGGTGTCTCTGTCATGTTTCTTGACTCCCGCTGAAGGTCTGTTCTGTGACAGTCAGCCCTGAGCACTGGTGACCACTGTGTGCCATACAGACAAAAGCCTCACCTATTTCTGATGTCCTAGAGCTGCTCCATCTGCAATCTCTTCAGGCAGAGAATCACTAAGCGCAGTGCCTGTCTCCCATTATCTATGCTATCCCCTCCTGAGCCATCACCTCCAGCTCCATCCATTTGTCAAAGCTGCTTTGCCTGGGTTTGAATGCTCCCAGCCTCTGGCAACCTCACCCCTTCCCTGTGGGGCTCTGTAGACTCCTTAGATAAAGACATGGGGTTTAAATCATCTGCTTTTTTCTCTCCTTACATCTCTAATGGCACCCTGACTAATAGTGCCATGGGGGTAGTGCAAGAAAAGCTTGTTTTGTTGCCTTCCTCTTCCCCTTAGAATTAACGAGCCAAAATATTGGATGACCGCTGCAGTCAGCCCAGGGACATCCTGTGGATGACTACCAGCAAGCCTGGGAGAGTTCGCGTCAGAGAAACGTACCATTAAGAGGCAGTTAGGATGACAGAACGCAACTCTACATCATTTAACCCATGCCAGAAACCTGCCACTGGCCCCAGAGCAACCAAGGAGCCAAGCACCTCAACCAGCACTTTTAACACGGCACTCAGTGCATGGTGCCGATGTGCTCGTGCCAACACCTCTGCAGGACACATCCCACAAAAGTTATCCGAATGCCAGAAATTCAGCAGTAGGTGAGGCTGATCCTTTGGCCTAGTGAAGTCCAAACTCTCAAGCATGGGAAGTGGTTCCAGATGCCTGCCTATTCATCCTCCCTTGTGGCAATGACAGAAAGCCTCCTGGCTTTCAAACAGCTGATGCTCAACATCCTCTGATAGCTGGGTCTCCAAGAGGTCTGAGGGCTGGAAGTGTACACATACACAACCTTGTTGAGGAGTTTTTGCTGTGCTGTACACACTTGAACCTCACGAGAAACCCTCAGAGACCTTCTGTCTAGCAGTAAGAGCCCTTCAGAAAATGATAGAGGAGGTCTCTTGAGGTCTAGAGAAAACACAAGTACCGTCCAGCTAACAAGTGTCTGCTAACACAATTCTGCAGAGCAGTTCAGCTCATTCATGAGCAGGAATTAAGTCTGGAGCTGTGGAGCAGCAAAACATCAAGCAGGATGGCACCTCAGGGTCTGCTCCTGGCACTGGCATGTGCAGGGGCTGCTGAGGAGAAATACCCAGGTGTCCACACCAACAGCTATCACACACCAGCCCCTGTGTCTCATCCAACTGTGGCCAGGACCGTGCTTGATGGTCAAGATCTAGGGCTAGTTAGAAAACTCCTTATCAAACTGTTTTTACCCTCTGAGAAAAGCCAGTTTGCCTGCACTGAACCAGCTGACCGGTCACCTCCTCAGCATCCAGCCCCCAGGAGACTGGACCCCCATGTCTGGAGAGCCCTGGGGAGGCTCAGCTCTGGCTCCAGGTGGGCTCGTGGGGTCCCAGTCCTGGCTCAGCTGCAGGTGCCCTGCGGCTCCTTTGGGCTCCAGCTCTAGCCATGGCTATGAGAGTTTCTAGGCTTCCTGCCCTGGAGATGGGGTCTTGGAGACGGGGTCTTGGCTCTTGGTTCCTGGCTCTGGAGAGTGAGGCCGAGGCAATCCTGGCTCTCGAGAGGACTTGCACTTCAAAATTTTCCAAACAAATCACTTGGATTATTTCTAACTGACATTTTTTGGAGGGCTTTTCCTTCTGCCGGAAGGGAACAACTTGATTTATTAATTCTTTAAAAATTCCTTATCTGAGCCCCTGGGTGCTCGGAGGAGCATGGAGAGAGGGCCACTGAGTTTGGCCAGAGCAGGTCCACCAGCTCTGTGTAAAGCTGGCAAGCACGGGGGGGCTCTGGCTGCTGGCACCTTCTCACCACCCCAGAGCTTGCAGATGGGCTCCCCAGGACCTCTCTGAGTGCCCCCAGCCACCCCAGAGCCCCCACAGCACTCACGGACTGGGGTGCCATCAACCCTGTGTTCACAGCCCACCTGTAGAACTGGCTGGGATGGAACCACCAGCTCATGTATGAGCAAAATTTCAATTTTTATGCTTTGGTATCTTTTGCCTCTCCCTTGCCCTTCAGCCAGGGAAACCCCAAGAGATTTCCAGTCCATGGGGGGACACTTGTCCCTTGGACAGGGCGCGTAACCATCTCCCTGCTCTAACCGCAGACCTCGGTCTCTGCTGGCAGGTCCTCCCGGGCCAGGGAAGGGTGCAGACAGGGCAGGGAGAGAGCACAGCAGGCAGGGACCAGTTCAGCTGCAGTCCCCCTGGGAACCCCCACCTCCCTGGAGATCCCCTACAGCAGCGAGCACCGCAGGGGTCTGAGCAGTGAAGGGAGGGAATGAGAAACCTGGACCTTGCTGTGAGGAACCAGGCTGCTGGAGCTGAAAAATCCCCAGCTTTGCTGCACCAGTCTGTCCGCTGGGTCCTGTAGAGGGGCGGCAGAGGGGTTCTTGCACCAGGAACGAGGATAGCTTGGGGACACGCCTGCTGTCAGTGGCCTCTGAGCATCCCCAGCTCTCCCATCAGCCCCTACTCCCCCAGATGCTGGCTTCAAGGGGCTGCAGGGAGGTGGTGACATGCCTGACGGACTTCTCTAGAAAACCTTTTCTGGGGACCTGGTGGTGACACCTCTTCCAGGGGCTGTTGTCTGCCCAGAGTACCTCCAGCGTGTGGAGCATTGGCTGGTCTTCCCAGCATCAGGGAGCTGTGTTGGGGGCTTTTTCCCACCT
>NW_010116862.1:7492-12666 GCF_000699245.1 Pterocles gutturalis
AAGGGGGATTGGCTGTGGGCAGCAGGTCCTCACGCCCACCCCAGACCATAGAGTCTCCAGTTGGCGCGAGGCCGTGGAGCAGGAGAGGTGGTGGCACCGTGCTGCCCAGGGGCAGGAGCCTTCCAAGCAGGGGGATGAGGAAAGCGAAGCTCTGAGACACCTGCATCCCTGGAAATATGTGCTGTTTGCAGGGGGACAGGGCACATTTCTCCTCTCTGGAGAGGCTGCAAAATTCAAATGGAAAAAAAATATATCCTTCAACTCTTATATTTCATGAAAGGAGCTGTTCATCCACTTAAAATACAGGTGACAAGTACAAAAGGCATTTGGCATTATAAAGCAGGCCAAATCTTCAGGAGATTGAAGATATATGGTATGCAACCAAGTCCCAGCTTCAATCTGCTCCTATACTGTAAATTCCAATTACATCATGCCGCCTTGTTTAAATACTGTGAAACCTGGCTCATGCCCTAAGTATGTTTTATATATTGCCACATCCATTTGAAATAGATGGGCAATGTGTTTTACGGCACATGTGCAAATATCTCTGCATTTTTCCATCTGGGGGTTTATGGGATCTTTCAGAATATTAATAACGGGGCTCGGAGGAAATGTTCGACTCGGAGGCAGTAGCGGAGATTTATGGCCGTCCCACTGGATGCCAGTGAAAAGTCTGAAAGCGCCCAGAGCAGACGAAGACCCTGTGATTTCACCAGGCACTCCCTGAGAGCTAATTTTGCATAACGGATGAGACCAGGAATTTCCTCACGCGAGCCAGCAGGTTGATGGGAAGGGATTGCTCTTGCAAGTAAGGAGCTGAGCGCTGGAGCAAGGGATGGGGATGGAGGTGGGGACCAGCACACAAGGGGCTGCTGCTTGCTGCATGCCTCCAACCCGGGCAGGGCAGGAGTTGCAGCTGAGCCTTGCTGGTGAAGGGGACAGCCCCTTTTGGCCACCCTGCCTTGATCCCAGCTCCAGGCACTGTCTGGCTTTGCTGGAAAAGGGACAGCATGCAGGTCTGTATGGGTTCCAACCCGCGCAGGGCAGGAGGAGCAGCTGAGCCTTGCTGGTGGACAGCCCCTTTTGGCCACCCTGCCTTGATCCCAGCTCCAGGCACTGTCTGGCTTTGCTGGAAAAGGGACAGCATGCAGGTCTGTATGGGTGGGCTGGCCAAAGCCACCCTGATTTCTGGCTCAAGATGTGAACCGGCTCTGCTGGGCTTCCTGATGGACAAGCAAACCCTCACTGTCATGGTGTGGAGAGCACTGAGGGCTCACAGGACACTGGCCCAAGCAGCACTGACCCTGTCCCACGTGGGCCCTGGACCCACAGGGATTGTGGTGTGTGACAGGGAAGGGACACTAGGAATCACCATGCACCAAAAGCCTCAAATGGCCATGAGGTCAGGTTAGTGCCCATCACACAGGAGCTTTGCTCCTGCTGTTATCTATCTGACAGGGCACAGGCAGGGGACAGGCAGGACACAGCACCTGGCTTTACACTGCTGCTTCGGAAGTCTCTGTGGGGATGCTGGTGCTGGGGAGAGACCCGACCCAGGTGCCTCCAGACCCCTCGGATGTGCTGACCTGGGTCTGCTGTGTCCTGTCTCCATCACCTCTCTCTCCGTGCCATGAGCAGGACCGTGGTCCTCACTGTGACAAACCAGGGGTCAGCTTGTGGCTGCGCTCACTGAGGCTAGCCACTGCCAGCTCTCTGACAGGCAATTCCCCCTCCCAACTCCCCCCAGCACCAGACATCTTCTGGCAGTGCCAACTCTCACTGCTCCTCCCAATGAACAAAGGCTGATGATTTCCCATCACATGGGTGCGTCAAGGGGGTGGCAGTGGGTGGTATTTACTTTGACAGCCGAGAGGCCCATTCTCCAAGTTTTTGGGGTAGTACATCTTGTCCAAGATGGAAACATCAGCCGTTTATTGGAGTCTTGCAGTGGCTGTGTAAATAGAGGACTTGCTTCAACGAACATCAGACAGCTTGGCAGTCAGGGCCTGATCCTGCCCGTGCGGAGGCCACCAGCCTGTCCTTGACTTAACGGAGATGTAGCATCCCCCTGAACAGGCAATCCCACCGAGGTCCTGTGCCTGGCAGGCTGGGGACACGAATGGCAGAGGATGAAATGTGGGGGATGAGGTTGTGCCGGAAGATGAGCAGTGAAAGCCTGGAAGGAGGCGCAGCAATGCTGAGCCCAAGTCACAGGGGGACCAGCATGGCTCTGCCGGGGCAGCAGCACCCCTGGGTGGGGTGGCCTGTTTGTGCAAGTGGCAAACATCGTGCTGCAGCAATGCCTTAGGGCCAACAGTGCGCGGAGGCAGGTCACAGGATGCACCAGAGTCCCCCCATCCCCAGGGCACTGGTGGGAACCACTGTGCTTTTTTGCCTCGTCCTTTCCATTGCCACTGAGATGGGAAAACCCCGGCAGGAGGGAGTCAACGGGTTTCTCCAGATGGTGCCCTGCTGACCCCAGCCGTTCCCCATCTTCATCTCTTCCTTAGGAAAACATGGCATGGGCCAGCCCATCGATTAATGGTTTCCTCATGTTCCCCCTGCACGGCCGACGTGGGAAGCTGCCTCCCCACTCCCCAGGCTCTGCCGAACCGAGGCCCTGCCTCCCCACGCCCCCACGCCCCACACGTGTGCCGGGTATCCTGCGCACACAGGGAGGGTGTGTTTAAACAATGAATTGTGCCCTAATAAAGATGAATGGGGAGGTAGAGTGGGTGAAGGAATAAATGAACAAATGCATGAATGACACAGTGATTAACTCTGATGTAATAAACGCCCCTGAGGCTTGTAAAAATACACTTGGCATTTTGAAGAATTTCATGTTTCTCACTCTTTTTGCAAGGATGAGAGTGGCTGAAGCAGCTAAATTAAACCCCCTGCCCATTTGGCTGACATGGTCAGGAGTGGGGAAAAGTGTATCCTGCCTTGGTCCTACAGCCCCTCTGGCAGGAGCCTGGGTGGCCGTGGGTGGGTGGAAGAGCCACGGTCACAGCTGAGAAGGCAGGAGGAGGGCTGGGAAATGTAGAGGCTGAGGTTTGTTTAGGAACCAAAATTTGGGAGGTTAACAAGGCTTTTGAGGGCTGTATAGCACCAAGGAAAATGCCATGCTTGGGTGAGGGATGGCAGACAGAGTGCTGCGGTGCCCAGGGCACGGCAGAGCCCATGCGGGCTTTGTCCCTGCACACCTGCTCTGTTGGGAGCTGGTCATCTCCAGTTTCACTGCAGGAGGACTAAAGGAAAATCGCTGGAAATCTTTTCATCATGTTGGGCAAGGTGGATGAGGGAGGGATTTTTTGAGCCTCAGGGGAGCACAGAGCCATTGTCATCAGCAGCAGGTCCTGGCTGCAGGACTCTGGCCACTGTTGCGGACGCTGCTGCCTTCCCTGCCTGCTCCTGAGGGCTGCCAGGAAGAGGACATGGCACTGAGTGGGGTCGTTGGACAGGTCACCAGGTGGCCACCATTCCCTAATACACCATGTCCACAGGAGACAAAGCACCACTTTTCCATGTGATCAGCGACACAAGCATGGAAAGGATGGGCTGGTAGGGCCACCATCACTGCTCTCCAACAGCTAGAGCCACCACTAAGACTCACGTGTAGCTGCATTGCAGGATGGAGAGAATTGCTTTGCGTACCAGAGAGCATCAAGAGAGCAAGGAGAGCAAGGAGACCACGTCAGGCCGTGACAAGAGGCCAAGCAACTAGGTCTTGCCTCTCTGAGTAGGTCTTGCCCCTGCTTAGAGACACAGTTCCTCACCAGGCAGCATGTTCCCAGAGCGCAGCACTGAGCTGTGCCCTGTGGGCCAAGAAAAATGCTCTTTGCTCGACTGCACTGCACATAAGGGAAGTGTTTTCCTGTGTGCTTCAGGTCTATTTTTATTTATATAGACTTTGGTTACCGAGAGCAAAATGATGGGAAATATTCTGTGTATGCATCCATCTGTCTGACCATCCACCCATCTGTCTGTCCACTAAGGTTGGGGTTCAGCTGTCTGAGCTCCCGAGTGGAGCTGGTTGGATGACACAGAATATAAGCATTGAGTTTTCTGTATTACTCTCACATTTTGCTTCTTTCCTTGGCCAAATTCCGTGTTTCCATGAAAAATGTCCATTGGCTTTTTGAAATGAGAAAAATTTCAACCAGCTGCAAAATTCAGTCCCAAAGCAGGGGGGAACTCACAAACTTGGCCTCTCTTTCAGCTTCCTTTGAATCTCAAGCATTTTGCCCCAGCTGAATACTGGGAAAAGGTTTGTTAAAAAAAAAAAAAAAAAAAAAAAAACAACCAAAAACCCCCAAGCCACAAACCACTGATGTCAAACGTACGTGGTCCTTTTGGCCCTTCCCACGTGGGGACGAGGCATCTGTCACCTGGAGCAGTTGATCCCGGCACAGTGCTTCTTGGTACACGCCTGAGCTCGGCCAGCTGCTGCACGGGGCAAGCAAGATTTGTGCTCTAGGAAACAGGAGCACACTGGAGTGTGCTGAAGTCTTTTCAAATCCTTTGCTGAATTAATATTTTTTACCTTGAAAAGCTGTTTTGGAAAACATATGCCTTCGTTGTGGCAAGGCAAGTTTGCGCTGCAGCATCTCTTGCCCTTGCAAAGCCTACAGCTGCTGGCCGCGGCCACCAGGACTGTGTGACAACTCCTGCTGCCACTTAAGTCCCTCTGCCCTGCGTCACCCATGCGCTCTGGCAGCACCCGCAGTGACAAGCACTCCCCACCACCAAGGGGGTGGCCAGGGCTGGGGGGGTGCAGGCGAACGTGGAAGTGCCCCAGCACAGCTTTAGCCTGCCGCAGCTTGCGCCAGCCAGCCTCCCATTGCATCCACGCAGGTGGGAAGGCAACTTCTTGCTTGACTGCTAATTATCCTTTTTTTTTTTTTCTCCTTAAATTAGCTTTGAAAGCAGTTAAGCCTACTGGAAATTTGGCTTGATTGCTCTTTCTTTTAACTGTGGCTTTGTTTAAATGTTAGTGTTATGAACAGCAATGAAATAATTACATAAGCCATTAATAAGTATATAAAAACAATACCTAAATAAAATAAACAGCAAGTAATATTAATGTGTCTGGTGTTTTCAGTTACAGCTCTTGGAGAGTTGTGGTGGGAAGGTGGATGAGTTTTTCCAGCTATTTAACCTCTGTGGCTGCA
>NW_010116862.1:12704-14730 GCF_000699245.1 Pterocles gutturalis
AGAAGTGGAGGTGGGTGGGGGCTTGGGGAGAGCCCCTCACTTGCCTGATGAGTCCAGTGAGTACAAGAAAGCTGGTTGGAGGCTGGTGACCCGGTGGAAGAGGTCTCTGGGGTCTGCCGTCCCCATTGTGCCTAGACAGGTGGACAGCTGCAAGAGCCAAGCCCCATGAGCCATAAGCCATTGGTCCCTGGTGCACCATGGCATGCCTCAAGCCCACTCACGTCCTGATGCAAAGCTGTGGAGATGTTCCTCCAGTGACTGTGAAACCCTGTGGGTCAGCACAGCCCCAACCCACAGAGCTGGAGGGGATGGGACAGAGAAACCCCTCAGCAAAGTCCCCAGTTTCCCAGCCCACATGCAAACTGCATGTACATGAAAAGAAGATGCAGAATTAGGCAGTTGGTACTTATTAGACTCGTGTTATTAAAAATAAAAAAAATAATAAAATAATAATAAAACCCCCAAACATACATATCTTATATATGTTACACTGTGGTCCATAACATTCGCTGATTTTTCTTTTTACATATTTCACAGATGCCACCACGTTGCAGGGCCAGGTCCCTCTGCACAGGCTCCCTTGCTATGATATTTACACAACACGTCTCAGCAGCCAGGCCTGGGGCACCCCGAGAAGCACAGCAGAGCCCACCCCCAACTCCACACAGGGAGACTCGCAAAGGATCCCACCAGCATCCTGGATCTGCCCTGTCCAGTCATACATTTAAATTATAAAGCAAACAGAAAAAGAAGATAAAAAGGCACGTGGACATGTTTGGGGATTTAAATATGCTTCTGGGAGCAGCTCCATGTCTAAATCCCCTGGGCAACGTTGCTTCTCCCAAAAAACCCACTGCAGCAGGCATCGGGCACGGCTTGGCAGGCTGGGTTCCCCAGCTGGGGTTGTCCCCCCTGCACCTGGGGATGCGTCTGGCTGCATTGGTACCTGGGTTTGGTTAAACGAGGAGAGTTTCAGTGGTGCCAGGTTGTGCAGCGCAGGGTCTGTGCACAGCCTGCACCCAGGCTGGATGCGATGCTGCCAGCCCTCCCTGCAAAGGACCTCTTTTTCCCGGGGAGCTGCTTGAAGAGCCAGCTCAGCAGCTTCCCTGTGGGGTGGCACAGCAGCCCCTGGTTCTGCAGCCCCCCTCAGACTGTGCCTGCAGTTGCGTCTGTGCTGAGCGCTGCCCTGAGATGCAGAGCAGGACAAGCAGCATCTCCATGAAACCCATGGTGCCTCCACCATCGCGCCCGACACCCCGGCACCAGCCTTGGGGGACCTACCCCTGGTGTCCCAGAGACAGCCAAACTTGCCTGTGGGCGTTTCCAGCTGGCCGTGCCAGGAAGAGAGAAAGGAAGAAGAAAAAGGAATTCTTGCTCTGGACTTTGGGGTGGCACAAGGAAGGGAAGTCAGGAGAACGTCTTCTGGGCAGCAGCCTTAGTGAAGGTGCAGAGTGGCCTGCTCCAGGCCTTCGGCCAGGGTTTTAGGACATCAGGTTCCCCAGCCAAAGGGGAAGAGTTCCTCTCCTCAGTGGCAGCCCATGGGGTATGTGGTGGTGCTGCCCCAGTACCTCTGATCTGCCCCAGCAGAACACCCATGTGCACTGGGACACCAGCTGGGAGCCATCCCTCCTCGTCAGCAGTCCTGGATGGCAGAGCTGAAACATGAGGGAAGAGCCGTCTGGGAGGATAAATCGAGAAGTTCAACCACCAACATCGAAGTCCTCAAAGAGTTTTAGGTGCCTCACTTCAAGGGAGGAGAAACCAGGTGCCAAAGGAAACCCAGGAGCCTCCTGCCCCAGGAGGCTGTGCAGAGCACTTTTGGGGGAGGACAGACCCATCATGCTTCTCCTGAAGGCTGCGCTTGCTTGGAGAGAGCTCATGCCTTCTGTAGTCCTGCCCCGATGAGCATTCATGCCCACGGAGCAGTGGTGCTGCCCTGCTCTTTCACGGGCTGCAGGTGCTGAGAAGAGGGACCAGCGACTCCCCATGCCACATGGGGTGATGCTGAGCAGCCCCTGTGGCGCTG
>NW_010116862.1:14761-15526 GCF_000699245.1 Pterocles gutturalis
CAACAGAGGTCCTGGCCATGCGCAACCAAAGGCTGTCCCACCACTGAGTCCTGTGTGAGAACTGTTGGGTGCATGAGGTTGGAGCAAGCCAGGGGCAAGGGCAGCAGCTCCGCTTCCTGGGCTCCTGGGTGCAAGCAGACAAGAGGAGGGCTGGGTGGCCCATGTACTTCAAGGGCCACCTCATGGCAGAGCTGATAGCCTATGACAACCAGAACAAGAGGGGGCGGGGTGGGAGGGTGCCCTCAGCTCAGCTGGAGGAGCGAAGAGGGAGGTCTAAATCAGGAGTGTGGCGCAGGACCCAGCTCATCCAAAGCCAAATGGCTCCACACACCCTTTGCCCCTCAGCTTCTGGCCTCCCACCAGCTCTGCCTATGCCCTGTGTAGGCACCCCAGCATCCACGGGACCTGAAAGATGGCACTGCAGGCCCCCTGCACCTATGAAAAGCCACTTCCAGCATCTCCAGCAGCTTCACCAGTGCACCGGGCTTCCTGACTAGGGCACCTGCATGTCCACACAGACATCCCCCAGTGCCTAGATCCTCACTCTCCAAGCTCCCCTGTCCTGAACCCTGACACTGCTCCACCAATCTCTTCAGCTGCAGACTCCAGCACCACCCTGGGATGCTGGAACCCAAACCACACATGGTCCACCCAAGCTGCCATGGGCTCAAAAGGGCAAAGCATCATCTCAAAGAACTGGAAGACTGAGATGTGGGCTACAATACCTCGCTGAGCCATTCAATAAGCAATGCAAGGTTTGTAGGG